>NW_025727818.1:0-107966 GCF_021461385.2 Schistocerca piceifrons | reverse complement strand
ATCGTCAATAAGAAGGTCAGAGGGATACAGTAAACCTGGAGTAAAAGCATCGAAATCTATAACTAGTGTCACATGAATGGTTCAAACATAGACAGTAAGAAGAGTCAGTTTTCTTGTCCTTAAGTCGGCTTTGTGCCTTTTGTATTTAATTCCATGCAATTTCTGTGTTTCAACGTCAATAAGAAGGTCATAGGGATGCAGTAATCCTGAAGTGAAGCATCGGAATCTATAACTAGTGTCACAGGAATGGATCAAAACATAGACAGTAAGAAGGGTCAGTTTTTCTTGTACATAAGTCGGCATTGTGCCTTTTGTATTTAATTCCGATGCAATTTCTGTGTTTCATCTTCAATAAGAAGGTCAGAGGGATACAGTTAACCTGAAGTGAAGCATCGGACTTTATAATTAGTGTCAGATGAATGGTTCAAAACATAGACAGTAAGAAGAGACAGTTTACTTGTACTTAAGTCGGCATTGTTCCTTTTGTATTACATCCGATGCAATTTCTGTGTTTCATCGTCAATAAGAAGGTCAGAGGGATACAGTAAACCTGAAGTGAAGCATCGGAATCTATAACTAGTGTCTCAGGAATGTTCAAACATAGGCAGCAAGAAGAGTCAGTTTTCTTGTACCTAAGTCGACATTGTGCATTTCTATTTAATTCCCATTGCAATTTCTGTGTTTCATCGTCAATAAGAAGGTCAGAGGGATACAGTAAACCTGAAGTGAAGCATCGGACTCTATAATTAGTGTCAGAAGAATGGTTCAAAACATAGAGAGTAAGAAGTGTCGTTTTCTTGTACTTAAGTGGGGCATTGTGACTTTTGTATTTAATTCCGATGCAATTTCTGTGTTTCATCGTCAATAAGAAGGTCAGAGGGATACAGTAAACCTGAAGTTAAGCATCCGAATCTATACCTAGTGTCACAGGAATGGTTCAAACATAGACAGTAAGAAGAGTCAGTTTTCTTGTACTTAAGTCGGCATTGTGCCTTTTGTATATAATTCCGACGCAATTTCTGTGTTTCATCGTCAATAAGAGGTCAGAGGGATACAGTAAACCTGAAGTGAAGCTTCGGAATCTATAACTAGTGTCACAGGTATGGTTCATGCATAGACTGTATGAAGAGTCAGTTTTCTAGTACTTAAGTCGGCATTGTGCCTTTTGTATTTAACTCGATGCAATTTCTTTGTTTCATCGTCAATAAGAAGTAAGAGGGATACAGTAAACCTGAAGTGAAGCATCGGAATCTATAACTAGTGTCACAGGAATGGTTCAAAACATAGACAGTAAGAAGAGTCAGTTTTCTTGTACTTAAGTCGGCATTCTGCCTTTTGTATTTAATTCCGATGCAAATTTCTGTGTTTCATCGTCAATAAGAAGGTCAGAGGGATACAGTAAACCTGAAGTGAAGCATCCGAATCTATAACTAGTGTCACAGAATGGTTCAAACATAGACAGTAAGAAGAGTCAGTTTTCTTGTACTTAAGTCGGCAATTGGTGCCTTTTGTATTTAATTCCGACGCAATTTCTGTGTTTCATCGTCAATAAGAAGGTCAGAGGGATACAGTAAACTGAAGTGAAGCATCGGACTATTTAACTAGTGTCACATCAATGGTTCAACACATAAACAGTAAGAAGAGTCAGTTTTCTTGTACATAAGTCGGCATTGTGCCTTTTGTATTTAATTCCGATGCATTTTCTGTGTTTCATCGTCAATAAGAAGGTCAGAGGGATACAGTAAACCTGAGTGAAGCATCGGACTCTATAATTAGTGTCAGAAGAATGGTTCAAAACATAGACAGTGAGAAGTGTCAGTTTTCTTGTACTTAAGTGGGCATTGTGACTTTTGCATTTAATTCCGATGCAATTTCTGTGTTTCATCGTCAATAAGAAGGTCAGAGGGATACAGTAAACCTGAAGTTAAGCATCGGAATCTATAACTAGTGTCACATGAATGGTTCAAAACATAGACAGTAAGAAGAATCAGATCTCTTGTATCTAAGTCGGCATTGTGCCTTTTGTATTTAATTCGATGCAATTTCTGTGTTTCATCGGCAATGTGAAGGTCAGAGGGATACAGTAAACCTGAAGTGAAGCGTCGGAATCCATAACTAGTGTCACAGGAATCGTTCAAAACATGGACAGTAAGAAGAGTCAATTTTCTTGTACTTAAGTCGACATTGTTCCTTTTCGATTTAATTCCAATGCAATTTCTATGTTGCATCGTCAATAAGAAGGTCAGAGGGATACAGTAAACCTGAAGTGAAGCATCGGAATCTATAACTAGTGTCACAGGAATGGTTCAAAAACATAGACAGTAAGAGGAGTCAGTTTTCTTGTACTTCAGTCGGCATTGGGCCTTTTGTATTTACTTCCAAAGCAATTTCTGTGATTCACCGTCAATAAGAAGGTCAGAGGGATACAGTAAACCTGGAGTAAAGCATCGGAATCTATAACTAGTGTCACATGAATGATTCAAACATAGACAGTAAGAAGACTCAGTTTTCTTGTACTTAAGTCGGCATTGTGCCTTTTGTATTTAATTCCCATGCAATTTCTGTGTTTCATCGTCAATAAGAAAGTCAGAGGGATACAGTAATCCTGAAGTGAAGCATCAGAATCTATAACCGTGTCACTGAATGGTTCAAATCATAGACAGTAAGAAGAGTCAGTTTTCTTGTACTTAAGTCGGCATTGTGCCTTTTGTATTTAATTCCGATGCAATTTCTGTGTTTCATCGTCAATAAGAACGTCAGAGGAATACAGTAAACCTGAAGTGAAGCATCGGCATCTATAACTAGTGTCACAGGAATGGTTAAAAGCATAGACAGTAAGAAGAGTCAGTTTTCTTGTACTTAAGTCGTCATTGAGATATTTGTATTTAATTCCGATGCAATATCTGTGTTTCATCGCCAATAAGAAGGTCAGAGGGATACAGTAAACCTGAAGTGAAGCTTCGGAATCTATAACTAGTGTCACAGGAATGGTCAATGCATAGACTGTATGAAGAGTCAGTTTTCTTGTACTTAAGTCGGCATTGTGCCTTTTCTATTTATAATTCCGATGCAATTTCTGTGTTTCATCGTCAATAAGATGGTCAGAGGGATACAGTAAACCTGAAGTGAAGCATCGGAATCCATAACTAGTGTCTCAGGAATGGTTCAAAACATCGGCAGTAAGATGAGTCAGTTTTCTTGTACTTCAGTCGGCATTGTGCCTTTTGTATTTAATTCCGATACAATTTCTGTGTTTCATCGTCAATAAGAAGGTCAGAGGGATTCCGTAAACCTGAAGTGAAGCATCGGAATCAATAACTAGTGTCACAGGAATAGATCAAAATATAGACAGTAAGAAGGGTCAGTTTTCTTTTACTTAAGTCGGCATTGTGCCTTTTGTATTTAAACCTGAAGTGAAGCATCGGACTTTATAATTAGTGTCAGATGAATGGTTCAAAACATAGACGGTAAGAAGAGACAGTTTTCTTGTACTTAAGTCGGCATTGTTCCTTTTGTATTAAATCCGATGCCATTTCTGTGTTTCATCGTCAATAAGACGGTCAGAGGGATACAGTAAACCTGAAGTGAAGCATCGGAAACTATAACTAGTGTCTCAGGAATGGTTCAAACATAGGCAGTAAGAAGAGTCAGTTTTCTTGTACTTAAGTCGACATTGTGCCATTTCTATTTAATTCCGTTGCAATTTCTGTGTATCATCGTCAATAAGAGGGTCAGAGGGATACAGTAAACCTGAGGTGTAGTATCGGAATCTATAACTAGTGTCACAGGAATGGTTCAAATCATAGACAGTAAGAAGAGTCATTTTTCTTGTACTTAAGTCGGCATTGTGCCTTTTGTATTTACTTCCAAAGCAATTTCTGTGATTCATTGTCAATAAGAAGGTCAGAGGGATACAGTAAACCTGGAGTAAAGCATCGGAATCTGTAACTAGTGTCACATGAATGATTCAAACATAGACAGTAAGAAGAGTCAGTTTTCTTGTACTTAAGTCGGCATTGTGCCTTTTGTATTTAATTCCCATGCAATTTCTGTGTTTCATCGTCAATAAGAAGGCCAGAGAGATACAGTAAACCTGACGTGAAGCATTTAAATTTATAACTAGTGTCACAGGAATGGTTCAAGACATAGACAGTAAGAAGAGTCAGTTTTCTTGTGCTTAAGTCGGCATTGTGCCTTTTGTATTTAATTCCGATGCAATTTCTGTGTTTCATCGTCAATAAGAAGGTCAGAGTGATACAGTAAACCAGAAGTGAAGAATCGAATCTATAACTAGTGTCACAGGAATGGTTCAAACATAGACAGTAAGAAGAGTCAGTTTTCTTGTACTTATGTCGGCATTGTGCCTTTTGTATTTAATTCCGATGCAATTTCTGTGTTTCATCGTCAATAAGAATGTCAGAGGATACAGTAAACCTGAATTGAAGCATAGGACTCAATAACTAGTGGCACATGAATGGTTCAAACATAAACAGTAAGAAGAGTCAATTTTCTTGTACATAAGTCGGCATTGTGCCTTTTGTATTTAGTTCCGATGCAATTTCTGTGTTTCATCGTCAATAAGAAGGTCAGAGGGATACAGTAAACCTGAAGTGAAGCATCGGACTCTATAATTAGTGTCAGATAAATGGTTCAAATCATAGACAGTAAGAAGAGACAGTTTTCTTGTACTTAAGTCGGCACTGTGCCTTTTGTATTTAATTCCGATGCAATTTCTGTGTTTCATCGTCAATAAGAAGGTCAGAGGGATACAGTAAACCTGAAGTGAGGCATCGGAATCTATAACTAGTGTCACATGAATGGTTCAAAACATAGACAGTAAGAAGGGTCAGTTCTCTTGTATCTAAGTCGGCATTGTGCCTTTTGTATTTAATTCCGATGCAATTTCAGTGTTTCATCGTCAATAAGAAGGTCAGAGGGATACAGTAAACCTGAAGTGTAGTATCGGAATCTATAACTAGTGTCACAGGAATGGATCAAAACATAGACAGTAAGAAGGGTCAGTTTTCTTGTACTTAAGTCGGCATTGTGCCTTTTCTATTTAATTCCGATGCAATTTCTGTGTTTCATCGTCAACAAGAAGATCAGAGGGATACAGTAAACCTGAAGTGAAGCATCGGAATCCATAACTAGTGTCACAGGAATGGTTCAAAACATAGACAGTAAGAAGAGTCAGTTTTCTTGTACTTAAGTCGGCATTGTGCCTTTTCTATATAATTCCGATGCAATTTCTGTGTTTCATCGTCAACAAGAAGGTCAGAGGGATACAGTAAACCTGGAGTAAAGCATCGGAATCCATAACTACTGTCACAGTAATGGTTCAAAACATAGACAGTAAGAAGAGTCAGTCTTCTTGTACTTAAGTCGGCATTTTGCCTTTTGTATTTAACTCCGATGCAATTTCTAAGTTTCAACGTCAATAAGAAGGTCAGAGGGATACAGTAAACCTGAAGTGAAGCATCGGAATCTATATATAGTGTCACAGGAATGTTTCAAAACATAGTCAGTAAGAAGAGTCAGTTTTCTTGAACTTAAGTCGGCATTGTGCCTATTCTATTTAATTCCGATTCATTTTCTGTGTTTCATCGTCAATAAGAAGGTCAGAGGGATACAGTAATCCTGAAGTGAAGCATCGGAATCTATAACTAGTGTCCCAGGAATGGATCAAAACATAGACAGTAAGAAGAGTCAGTTTTCTTGTACTTCAGTCGGCATTGTGCCATTTGTATTTTATTCCAAAGCAATTTCTGTGATTCATCGTCAATAAGAAGGTCAGAGGGATACAGTAAACCTGGAGTAAAGCATCGAAATCTATAACTAGTGTCACATGAATGGTTCAAACATAGACAGTAAGAAGAGTCAGTTTTCTTGTCCTTAAGTCGGCTTTGTGCCTTTTGTATTTAATTCCCATGCAATTTCTGTGTTTCATCGTCAATAAGAAGGTCATAGGGATGCAGTAATCCTGAAGTGAAGCATCGGAATCTATAACTAGTGTCACAGGAATGGATCAAAACATAGACAGTAAGAAGGGTCAGTTTTCTTGTACATAAGTCGGCATTGTGCCTTTTGTATTTAATTCCGATGCAATTTCTGTGTTTCATCTTCAATAAGAAGGTCAGAGGGATACAGTTAACCTGAAGTGAAGCATCGGACTTTATAATTAGTGTCAGATGAATGGTTCAAAACATAGACAGTAAGAAGAGACAGTTTACTTGTACTTAAGTCGGCATTGTTCCTTTTGTATTACATCCGATGCAATTTCTGTGTTTCATCGTCAATAAGAAGGTCAGAGGGATACAGTAAACCTGAAGTGAAGCATCGGAATCTATAACTAGTGTCTCAGGAATGGTTCAAACATAGGCAGCAAGAAGAGTCAGTTTTCTTGTACCTAAGTCGACATTGTGCCATTTCTATTTAATTCCCTTGCAATTTCTGTGTTTCATCGTCAATAAGAAGGTCAGAGGGATACAGTAAACCTGAAGTGAAGCATCGGACTCTATAATTAGTGTCAGAAGAATGGTTCAAAACATAGAGAGTAAGAAGTGTCAGTTTTCTTGTACTTAAGTGGGCATTGTGACTTTTGTATTTAATTCCGATGCAATTTCTGTGTTTCATCGTCAATAAGAAGGTCAGAGGGATACAGTAAACCTGAAGTTAAGCATCCGAATCTATACCTAGTGTCACAGGAATGGTTCAAACATAGACAGTAAGAAGAGTCAGTTTTCTTGTACTTAAGTCGGCATTGTGCCTTTTGTATATAATTCCGACGCAATTTCTGTGTTTCATCGTCAATAAGAAGGTCAGAGGGATACAGTAAACCTGAAGTGAAGCTTCGGAATCTATAACTAGTGTCACAGGTATGGTTCAATGCATAGACTGTATGAAGAGTCAGTTTTCTAGTACTTAAGTCGGCATTGTGCCTTTTGTATTTAACTCCGATGCAATTTCTTTGTTTCATCGTCAATAAGAAGGTAAGAGGGATACAGTAAACCTGAAGTGAAGCATCGGAATCTATAACTAGTGTCACAGGAATGGTTCAAAACATAGACAGTAAGAAGAGTCAGTTTTCTTGTACTTAAGTCGGCATTCTGCCTTTTGTATTTAATTCCGATGCAATTTCTGTGTTTCATCGTCAATAAGAAGGTCAGAGGGATACAGTAAACCTGAAGTGAAGCATCCGAATCTATAACTAGTGTCACAGAAATGGTTCAAACATAGACAGTAAGAAGAGTCAGTTTTCTTGTACTTAAGTCGGCATTGTGCCTTTTGTATTTAATTCCGACGCAATTTCTGTGTTTCATCGTCAATAAGAAGGTCAGAGGGATACAGTAAACCTGAAGTGAAGCATCGGACTATTTAACTAGTGTCACATCAATGGTTCAAACATAAACAGTAAGAAGAGTCAGTTTTCTTGTACATAAGTCGGCATTGTGCCTTTTGTATTTAATTCCGATGCAATTTCTGTGTTTCATCGTCAATAAGAAGGTCAGAGGGATACAGTAAACCTGAAGTGAAGCATCGGACTCTATAATTAGTGTCAGAAGAATGGTTCAAAACATAGACAGTGAGAAGTGTCAGTTTTCTTGTACTTAAGTGGGCATTGTGACTTTTGCATTTAATTCCGATGCAATTTCTGTGTTTCATCGTCAATAAGAAGGTCAGAGGGATACAGTAAACCTGAAGTTAAGCATCGGAATCTATAACTAGTGTCACATGAATGGTTCAAAACATAGACAGTAAGAAGAATCAGATCTCTTGTATCTAAGTCGGCATTGTGCCTTTTGTATTTAATTCCGATGCAATTTCTGTGTTTCATCGGCAATGTGAAGGTCAGAGGGATACAGTAAACCTGAAGTGAAGCGTCGGAATCCATAACTAGTGTCACAGGAATCGTTCAAAACATGGACAGTAAGAAGAGTCAATTTTCTTGTACTTAAGTCGACATTGTTCCTTTTCGATTTAATTCCAATGCAATTTCTATGTTGCATCGTCAATAAGAAGGTCAGAGGGATACAGTAAACCTGAAGTGAAGCATCGGAATCTATAACTAGTGTCACAGGAATGGTTCAAAACATAGACAGTAAGAGGAGTCAGTTTTCTTGTACTTCAGTCGGCATTGGGCCTTTTGTATTTACTTCCAAAGCAATTTCTGTGATTCACCGTCAATAAGAAGGTCAGAGGGATACAGTAAACCTGGAGTAAAGCATCGGAATCTATAACTAGTGTCACATGAATGATTCAAACATAGACAGTAAGAAGACTCAGTTTTCTTGTACTTAAGTCGGCATTGTGCCTTTTGTATTTAATTCCCATGCAATTTCTGTGTTTCATCGTCAATAAGAAAGTCAGAGGGATACAGTAATCCTGAAGTGAAGCATCAGAATCTATAACCGGTGTCACTGGAATGGTTCAAATCATAGACAGTAAGAAGAGTCAGTTTTCTTGTACTTAAGTCGGCATTGTGCCTTTTGTATTTAATTCCGATGCAATTTCTGTGTTTCATCGTCAATAAGAACGTCAGAGGAATACAGTAAACCTGAAGTGAAGCATCGGCATCTATAACTAGTGTCACAGGAATGGTTAAAAGCATAGACAGTAAGAAGAGTCAGTTTTCTTGTACTTAAGTCGTCATTGAGATATTTGTATTTAATTCCGATGCAATATCTGTGTTTCATCGCCAATAAGAAGGTCAGAGGGATACAGTAAACCTGAAGTGAAGCTTCGGAATCTATAACTAGTGTCACAGGAATGGTTCAATGCATAGACTGTATGAAGAGTCAGTTTTCTTGTACTTAAGTCGGCATTGTGCCTTTTCTATTTAATTCCGATGCAATTTCTGTGTTTCATCGTCAATAAGATGGTCAGAGGGATACAGTAAACCTGAAGTGAAGCATCGGAATCCATAACTAGTGTCTCAGGAATGGTTCAAAACATCGGCAGTAAGATGAGTCAGTTTTCTTGTACTTCAGTCGGCATTGTGCCTTTTGTATTTAATTCCGATACAATTTCTGTGTTTCATCGTCAATAAGAAGGTCAGAGGGATTCCGTAAACCTGAAGTGAAGCATCGGAATCAATAACTAGTGTCACAGGAATAGATCAAAATATAGACAGTAAGAAGGGTCAGTTTTCTTTTACTTAAGTCGGCATTGTGCCTTTTGTATTTAAACCTGAAGTGAAGCATCGGACTTTATAATTAGTGTCAGATGAATGGTTCAAAACATAGACGGTAAGAAGAGACAGTTTTCTTGTACTTAAGTCGGCATTGTTCCTTTTGTATTAAATCCGATGCCATTTCTGTGTTTCATCGTCAATAAGACGGTCAGAGGGATACAGTAAACCTGAAGTGAAGCATCGGAAACTATAACTAGTGTCTCAGGAATGGTTCAAAACATAGGCAGTAAGAAGAGTCAGTTTTCTTGTACTTAAGTCGACATTGTGCCATTTCTATTTAATTCCGTTGCAATTTCTGTGTATCATCGTCAATAAGAGGGTCAGAGGGATACAGTAAACCTGAGGTGTAGTATCGGAATCTATAACTAGTGTCACAGGAATGGTTCAAATCATAGACAGTAAGAAGAGTCATTTTTCTTGTACTTAAGTCGGCATTGTGCCTTTTGTATTTACTTCCAAAGCAATTTCTGTGATTCATTGTCAATAAGAAGGTCAGAGGGATACAGTAAACCTGGAGTAAAGCATCGGAATCTGTAACTAGTGTCACATGAATGATTCAAACATAGACAGTAAGAAGAGTCAGTTTTCTTGTACTTAAGTCGGCATTGTGCCTTTTGTATTTAATTCCCATGCAATTTCTGTGTTTCATCGTCAATAAGAAGGCCAGAGAGATACAGTAAACCTGACGTGAAGCATTTAAATTTATAACTAGTGTCACAGGAATGGTTCAAAACATAGACAGTAAGAAGAGTCAGTTTTCTTGTACTTAAGTCGGCATTGTGCCTTTTGTATTTAATTCCGATGCAATTTCTGTGTTTCATCGTCAATAAGAAGGTCAGAGGGATACAGTAAACCTGAAGTGAAGCATCGGACCCTTTAACTAGTGTCACATCAATGGTACAAACGTAAACAGTAAGAAGAGTCAGTTTTCTTGTACATAAGACGGCATTGTGCCTTTTGTATTTAATTCCGATGCAATTACTGTGTTTCATCGTCAATAAGAAGGTCAGAGGGATACAGTAAACCTGAAGTGAAGCATCGGACTCTATAATTAGTGTCAGAAGAATGGTTCAAAACATAGAGAGTAAGAAGTGTCAGTTTTCTTGTACTTAAGTGGGCATTGTGACTTTTGTATTTAATTCCGATGCAATTTCTGTGTTTCATCGTCAATAAGAAGGTCAGAGGGATACAGTAAACCTGAAGTTAAGCATCCGAATCTATAACTAGTGTCACAGGAATGGTTCAAACATAGACAGTAAGAAGAGTCAGTTTTCTTGTACTTAAGTCGGCATTGTGCCTTTTGTATATAATTCCGAGGCAATTTCTGTGTTTCATCGTCAATAAGAAGGTCAGAGGGATACAGTAAACCTGAAGTGAAGCTTCGGAATCTATAACTAGTGTCACAGGTATGGTTCAATGCATAGACTGTATGAAGAGTCAGTTTTCTTGTACTTAAGTCGGCATTGTGCCTTTTGTATTTAACTCCGATGCAATTTCTTTGTTTCATCGTCAATAAGAAGGTAAGAGGGATACAGTAAACCTGAAGTGAAGCATCGGAATCTATAACTAGTGTCACAGGAATGGTTCAAAACATAGACAGTAAGAAGAGTCAGTTTTCTTGTACTTAAGTCGGCATTCTGCCTTTTGTATTTAATTCCGATGCAATTTCTGTGTTTCATCGTCAATAAGAAGGTCAGAGGGATACAGTAAACCTGAAGTGAAGCATCCGAATCTAGAACTAGTGTCACAGAAATGGTTCAAACATAGACAGTAAGAAGAGTCAGTTTTCTTGTACTTAAGTCGGCATTGTGCCTTTTGTATTTAATTCCCTTATAATTTCTGTGTTTCATCGTCAATAAGAGGGTCAGAGGGATACAGTAAACCTGAGGTGTAGTATCGGAATCTATTACTAGTGTCACAGGAATGGTTCAAATCATAGACAGTAAGAAGAGTCATTTTTCTTGTACTTAAGTCGGCATTGTGCCTTTTCTATTTAATTCCGATGCAATTTCTGTGTTTCATCGTCAATAAGATGGTCAGAGGGAAACAGTAAACCTGAAGTGAAGCATCGGAATCTATAACTAGTGTCTCAGGAATGGTTCAAAACATCGGCAGTAAGATGAGTCAGTTTTCTTGTACTTAAGTCGGCATTGTGCCTTTTGTATTTAATTTCGATGCAATTTCTGTGTTTCATCGTCAATAAGAAGGTCAGAGGGATACAGTATACCTGAATTGAAGCATCGGACTCTATAACTAGTGTCACATGAATGGTTCAAACATAAACAGTAAGAAGAGTCAGTTTTCTTGTACATAAGTCGGCATTGTGCCTTTTGTATTTAATTCCGATGCAATTTCTGTGTTTCATCTTCAATAAGAAGGTCAGAGGGATACAGTTAACCTGAAGTGAAGCATCGGACTTTATAATTAGTGTCAGATGAATGGTTCAAAACATAGACAGTAAGAAGAGACAGTTTTCTTGTACTTAAGTCGGCATTGTTCCTTTTGTATTACATCCGATGGAATTTCTGTGTTTCATCGTCAATAAGAAGGTCAGAGGGATAGAGTAAACCTGAAGTGAAGCATCGGAATCTATAACTAGTGTCTCAGGAATGGTTCAAACATAGGCAGTAAGAAGAGTCAGTTTTCTTGTACCTAAGTCGACATTGTGCCATTTCTATTTAATTCCCTTGCAATTTCTGTGTTTCATCGTCAATAAGAGGGTCAGAGGGATACAGTAAACCTGAGGTGTAGTATCGGAATCTATTACTAGTGTCACAGGAATGGTTCAAATCATAGACAGTAAGAAGAGTCATTTTTCTTGTACTTAAGTCGGCATTGTGCCTTTTCTATTTAATTCCGATGCAATTTCTGTGTTTCATCGTCAATAAGATGGTCAGAGGGATACAGTAAACCTGAAGTGAAGCATCGGAATCTATAACTAGTGTCTCAGGAATGGTTCAAAACATCGGCCGTAAGATGAGTCAGTTTTCTTGTACTTCAGTCGGCATTGTGCCTTTTGTATTTAATTCCGATACAATTTCTGTGTTTCATCGTCAATAAGAAGGTCAGAGGGATACCGTAAACCTGAAGTGAAGCATCGGAATCAATAACTAGTGTCACAGGAATAGATCAAAATATAGACAGTAAGAAGGGTCAGTTTTCTTTTACTTAAGTCGGCATTGTGCCTTTTGTATTTAAACCTGAAGTGAAGCATCGGACTTTATAATTAGTGTCAGATGAATGGTTCAAAACATAGACGGTAAGAAGAGACAGTTTTCTTGTACTTAAGTCGGCATTGTTCCTTTTGTATTAAATCCGATGCCATTTCTGTGTTTCATCGTCAATAAGACGGTCAGAGGGATACAGTAAACCTGAAGTGAAGCATCGGAATCTATAACTAGTGTCTCAGGAATGGTTCAAAACATAGGCAGTAAGAAGAGTCAGTTTTCTTGTACTTAAGTCGACATTGTGCCATTTCTATTTAATTCCGTTGCAATTTCTGTGTATCATCGTCAATAAGAGGGTCAGAGGGATACAGTAAACCTGAGGTGTAGTATCGGAATCTATAACTAGTGTCACAGGAATGGTTCAAATCATAGACAGTAAGAAGAGTCATTTTTCTTGTACTTAAGTCGGCATTGTGCCTTTTGTATTTACTTCCAAAGCAATTTCTGTGATTCATTGTCAATAAGAAGGTCAGAGGGATACAGAAAACCTGGATTAAAGCATCGGAATCTGTAACTAGTGTCACATGAATGATTCAAACATAGACAGTAAGAAGAGTCAGTTTTCTTGTACTTAAGTCGGCATTGTGCCTTTTGTATTTAATTCCCATGCAATTTCTGTGTTTCATCGTCAATAAGAAGGCCAGAGAGATACAGTAAACCTGACGTGAAGCATTCAAATTTATAACTAGTGTCACAGGAATGGTTCAAAACATAGACAGTAAGAAGAGTCAGTTTTCTTGTACTTAAGTCGGCATTGTGCCTTTTGTATTTAATTCCGATGCAATTTCTGTGTTTCATCGTCAATAAGAAGGTCAGAGGGATACAGTAAACCTGAAGTGAAGCATCGGACCCTTTAACTAGTGTCACATCAATGGTACAAACGTAAACAGTAAGAAGAGTCAGTTTTCTTGTACATAAGACGGCATTGTGCCTTTTGTATTTAATTCCGATGCAATTACTGTGTTTCATCGTCAATAAGAAGGTCAGAGGGTTACAGTAAACCTGAAGTGAAGCATCGGACTCTATAATTAGTGTCAGAAGAATGGTTCAAAACATAGAGAGTAAGAAGTGTCAGTTTTCTTGTACTTAAGTGGGCATTGTGACTTTTGTATTTAATTCCGATGCAATTTCTGTGTTTCATCGTCAATAAGAAGGTCAGAGGGATACAGTAAACCTGAAGTTAAGCATCCGAATCTATAACTAGTGTCACAGGAATGGTTCAAACATAGACAGTAAGAAGAGTCAGTTTTCTTGTACTTAAGTCGGCATTGTGCCTTTTGTATATAATTCCGACGCAATTTCTGTGTTTCATCGTCAATAAGAAGGTCAGAGGGATACAGTAAACCTGAAGTGAAGCTTCGGAATCTATAACTAGTGTCACAGGTATGGTTCAATGCATAGACTGTATGAAGAGTCAGTTTTCTTGGACTTAAGTCGGCATTGTGCCTTTTGTATTTAACTCCGATGCAATTTCTTTGTTTCATCGTCAATAAGAAGGTAAGAGGGATACAGTAAACCTGAAGTGAAGCATCGGAATCTATAACTAGTGTCACAGGAATGGTTCAAAACATAGACAGTAAGAAGAGTCAGTTTTCTTGTACTTAAGTCGGCATTCTGCCTTTTGTATTTAATTCCGATGCAATTTCTGTGTTTCATCGTCAATAAGAAGGTTAGAGGGATACAGTAAACCTGAAGTGAAGCATCCGAATCTATAACTAGTGTCACAGAAATGGTTCAAACATAGACAGTAAGAAGAGTCAGTTTTCTTGTACTTAAGTCGGCATTGTGCCTTTTGTATTTAATTCCGACGCAATTTCTGTGTTTCATCGTCAATAAGAAGGTCAGAGGGATAAAGTAAACCTGAAGTGAAGCATCGGACTATTTAACTAGTGTCACATCAATGGTTCAAACATAAACAGTAAGAAGAGTCAGTTTTCTTGTACATAAGTCGGCATTGTGCCTTTTGTATTTAATTCCGATGCAATTTCTGTGTTTCATCGTCAATAAGAAGGTCAGAGGGATACAGTAAACCTGAAGTGAAGCATCGGACTCTATAATTAGTGTCAGAAGAATGGTTCAAAACATAGACAGTAAGAAGTGTCAGTTTTCTTGTACTTAAGTGGGCATTGTGACTTTTGCATTTAATTCCGATGCAATTTCTGTGTTTCATCGTCAATAAGAAGGTCAGAGGGATACAGTAAACCTGAAGTTAAGCATCGGAATCTATAACTAGTGTCACATGAATGGTTCAAAACATAGACAGTAAGAAGAATCAGATCTCTTGTATCTAAGTCGGCATTGTGCCTTTTGTATTTAATTCCGATGCAATTTCTGTGTTTCATCGGCAATGTGAAGGTCAGAGGGATACAGTAAACCTGAAGTGAAGCGTCGGAATCCATAACTAGTGTCACAGGAATGGTTCAAAAGATGGACAGTAAGAAGAGTCAATTTTCTTGTACTTAAGTCGACATTGTTCCTTTTCGATTTAATTCCAATGCAATTTCTATGTTGCATCGTCAATAAGAAGGTCAGAGGGATACAGTAAACCTGAAGTGAAGCATCGGAATCTATAACTAGTGTCACAGGAATGGTTCAAAGCATAGACAGTAAGAGGAGTCAGTTTTCTTGTACTTCAGTCGGCATTGTGCCTTTTGTATTTACTTCCAAAGCAATTTCTGTGATTCACCGTCAATAAGAAGGTCAGAGGGATACAGTAAACCTGGAGCAAAGCATCGGAATCTATAACTAGTGTCACATGAATGATTCAAACATAGACAGTAAGAAGACTCAGTTTTCTTGTACTTAAGTCGGCATTGTGCCTTTTGTATTTAATTCCCATGCAATTTCTGTGTTTCATCGTCAATAAGAACGTCAGAGGAATACAGTAAACCTGAAGTGAAGCATCGGCATCTATAACTAGTGTCACAGGAATGGTTAAAAGCATAGACAGTAAGAAGAGTCAGTTTTCTTGTACTTAAGTCGTCATTGAGATATTTGTATTTAATTCCGATGCAATATCTGTGTTTCATCGCCAATAAGAAGGTCAGAGGGATACAGTAAACCTGAAGTGAAGCTTCGGAATCTATAACTAGTGTCACAGGAATGGTTCAATGCATAGACTGTATGAAGAGTCAGTTTTCTTGTACTTAAGTCGGCATTGTGCCTTTTGTATTTAACTCCGATGCAATTTCTTTGTTTCATCGTCAATAAGAAGGTAAGAGGGATACAGTAAATCTGAAGTGAAGCATCGGAATCTATAACTAGTGTCACAGGAATGGTTCAAAACATATACAGTAAGAAGAGTCAGTTTTCTTGTACTTAAGTCGGCATTCTGCCTTTTGTATTTAATTCCGATGCAATTTCTGTGTTTCATCGTCAATAAGAAGGTCAGAGGGATACAGTAAACCTGAAGTGAAGCACTCGAATCTATAACTAGTGTCACAGGAATGGTTCAAACATAGACAGTAAGAAGAGTCCGTTTTCTTGTACTTAAGTCGTCATTGTGCCTTTTGTATTTAATTCCGACGCAATTTCTGTGTTTCATCGTCAATAAGAAGGTCAGAGGGATACAGTAAACCTGAAGTGAAGCATCGGACTCTTTAACTAGTGTCACATCAATGGTTCAAACGTAAACAGTAAGAAGAGTCAGTTTTCTTGTACATAAGTCGGCATTGTGCCTTTTGTACTTAATTCCGAAGCAATTTCTGTGTTTCATCGTCAATAAGAAGGTCAGAGGGATACAGTAAACCTGAAGTGAAGCATCGGACTCTATAATTAGTGTCAGAAGAATGGTTCAAAACATAGACAGAAAGAAGTGTCAGTTTTCTTGTACTTAGGTTGGCATTGTGACTTTTGTATTTAATTCCGATGCAATTTCTGTGTTTCATTGTCAATAAGAAGGTCAGAGGGATACAGTAAACCTGAAGTTAAGCATCGGAATCTATAACAAGTGTCACATGAATGGTTCAAAACATAGACAGTAAGAAGAGTCAGTTCTCTTGTATCTAAGTCGGCATTGTGCCTTTTGTATTTAATTCCGATGTAATTTCTGTGTTTCATCGGCAATATGAAGGTCAGAGGGATACAGTAAACCTGAACTGAAGCATCGGAATCCATAACTAGTGTCACAGGAATGGTTCAAAACATAGACAGTAAGAAGAGTCAGTTTTCTTGTACTTAAGTCGGCATTGTGCCTTTTCTATATAATTCCGATGCAATTTCTGTGTTTCATCGTCAACAAGAAGGTCAGAGGGATACAGTAATCCTAAAGTGAAGCATCGGAATCCATAACTACTGTCACAGTAATGGTTCAAAACATATACAGTAAGAAGAGTCAGTCTTCTTGTACTTAAGTCGGCATTTTGCCTTTTGTATTTAACTCCGATGCAATTTCTGTGTCCAACGTCAATTCGAAGGTCAGAGGGATACAGTAAACTTGAAGTGAAGCATCGGAATCTATATTTAGTGACACAGGAATGTTTCAAAACATAGACAGTAAGAAGAGTCAGTTTTCTTGAACTTAAGTCGGCATTGTGCCTATTCTATTTAATTCCGATTCATTTTCTGTGTTTCATCGTCAATAAGAAGGTCAGAGGGATACAGTAAACCTGGAGTAAAGCATCGAAATCTATAACTAGTGTCACATGAATGGTTCAAACATAGACAGTAAGAAGAGTCAGTTTTCTTGTACTTAAGTCGGCATTGTGCCTTTTGTATTTAATTCCCATGCAATTTCTGTGTTTCATCGTCAATAAGAAGGTCAGAGGGATACAGTAATTCTGAAGTCAAGCATCGGAATCTATAACTAGTGTCACAGGAATGGTTCAAATCATAGACAGTAAGAAGAGTCAGTTTTCTTGTACTTAAGTCAGCGTTGTGCCTTTTGTATTTTATTTCGATACAATTTCTGTGATTCATCATCAATAAGAAGGTCAGTGGGATACCGTAAACCTGAAGTGAAGCATCGGAATCTATAACTAGTGTCACAGGAATAGTTCAAAGCATAGCCAGTAAGAAGAGTCAGTTTTCTTGCACTTAAGTCGCCATTGTGCCTTTTGTATTTAAGTCCCATGCAATTTCAGTGTTTCATCGTCAATAAGAAGATCAGAGGGATACAGTAAACCTGACGTGAAGCATTTGAATCTATAACTAGTGTCACAGGAATGGTTCAAAACATAGACAGTAAGAAGAGTCAGTTTTCTTGTACTTAATTCGGCATTGTGCCTTTTGTATTTAATTCCGATGCAATTTCTGTGTTTCATCGTCAATAAGATCGTCAGAGGAATACAGTAAACCTGAAGCGAAGCATCGACATCTATAACTAGTGTCACAGGAATGCTTCAAAACATAGACAGTAAGAAGAGTCAGTTTTCTTGCACTTAAGTCGTCATTGAGCCATTTGTATTTAATTCCGATGCAATATCTGTGTTTCATAGCCAATAAGAAGGTCAGAGGGATACAGTAAATCTGAAGTGAAGCTTCGGAATCTATAACTAGTGTCAGAGGAATGGTTCAATGCATAGACTGTATGAAGAGTCAGTTTTCTTGTACTTAAGTCGGCATTGTGTCTTTTGTATTTAACTCCGATGCAATTTCTTTGTTTCGTCGTCAATAAGAAGGTCAGAGGGATACAGTAAACCTGAAGTGAAGCATCGGAATCTATAACTAGTGTCTCAGGAATGGTTCAAAACATAGGCAGTAAGAAGAGTCATTTTCTTGTACTTAAGTCGACATTGTGCCATTTCTATTTAATTCCGTTGCAATTTCTGTGTTTCATCGTCAATAAGAGGGTCAGAGGGATACAGTAAACCTGAGGTGTAGTATCGGAATCTATAACTAGTGTCACAGGAATGGTTCAAACATAAACAGTAAGAAGAGTCAGTTTTCTTGTACATAAGTCGGCATTGTGCCTTTTGTATTTAATTCCGATGCAATTTCTGTGTTTCATCTTCAATAAGAAGGTCAGAGGGATACAGTAAACCTGAAGTGAAGCATCGGACTTTATAATTAGTGTCAGATGAATGGTTCAAAACATAGACGGTGAGAAGAGACAGTTTTCTTGTACTTAAGTCGGCATTGTTCCTTTTGTATTAAATCCGATGCAATTTCTGTGTTTCATCGTCAATAAGAAGGTCAGAGGGATACAGTAAACCTGAAGTGAAGCATCGGAATCTATAACTAGTGTCTCAGGAATGGTTCAAAACATAGGCAGTAAGAAGAATCAGTTTTCTTATACTTCAGTCGGCATTGTGCCTTTTGTATTTATTTCCAAAGCAATTTCTGTGATTCATCGTCAATAAGAAGGTCAGAGGGATACAGTAAACCTGGAGTAAAGCATCGGAATCTATAACTAGTGTCACATGAATGATTCAAACATAGACAGTAAGAAGAGTCAGTTTTCTTGTACTTAAGTCGGCATTGTGCCTTTTGTATTTAATTCCCGTGCAATTTCTGTGTTTCATCGTCAATAAGAAGGTCAGAGGGATACAGTAATCCTGAAGTAAAGCATCAGAATCTATAACTGGTGTCACAGGAATGGTTCAAATCATAGACAGTAAGAAGAGTCAGTTTTCTTGTACTTAAGTCAGCATTGTGCCTTTTGTATTTAATTCCGATACAAATTCTGTGTTTCATCGTCAATAAGAAGGTCAGAGGGATACCGTAAACCTGAAGTGAAGCATCGGAATCAATAACTAGTGTCACAGGAATAGATCAAAATATAGACAGTAAGAAGGGTCAGTTTTCTTTTACTTAAGTCGGCATTGTGCCTTTTGTATTTAATTCCGATGCAATTTCTGTGTTTCATCGTCAATAAGAAGGCCAGAGAGATACAGTAAACCTGACGTGAAGCATTTAAATCTATAACTAGTGTCACAGGAATGGTTCAAGACATAGACAGTAAGAAGAGTCAGTTTTCTTGTACTTAAGTCGGCATTGTGCCTTTTGTATTTAATTCCGACGCAATTTCTGTGTTTCATCGTCAATAAGAAGGTCAGAGGGATACAGTAAACCTGAAGTGAAGCTTCGGAATCTATAACTAGTGTCACAGGAATGGTTCAATGCATAGACTGTATGAAGAGTCAGTTTTCTTGTACTTAAGTCGGCATTGTGCCTTTTGTATTTAACTCCGATGTAATTTCTTTGTTTCATCGTCAATAAGAAGGTAAGAGGGATACAGTAAACCTGAAGTGAAGCATCGGAATCTGTATCTAGTGTCACAGGAATGGTTCAAAACATAGACAGTAAGAAGAGTCAGTTTTCTTGTACTTAAGTCAGCGTTGTGCCTTTTGTATTTTATTTCGATACAATTTCTGTGATTCATCATCAATAAGAAGGTCAGTGGGATACCGTAAACCTGAAGTGAAGCATCGGAATCTATAACTAGTGTCACAGGAATAGTTCAAAGCATAGCCAGTAAGAAGAGTCAGTTTTCTTGCACTTAAGTCGCCATTGTGCCTTTTGTATTTAAGTCCGATGCAATTTCAGTGTTTCATCGTCAATAAGAAGATCAGAGGGATACAGTAAACCTGACGTGAAGCATTTGAATCTATAACTAGTGTCACAGGAATGGTTCAAAACATAGACAGTAAGAAGAGTCAGTTTTCTTGTACTTAATTCGGCATTGTGCCTTTTGTATTTAATTCCGATGCAATTTCTGTGTTTCATCGTCAATAAGATCGTCAGAGGAATACAGTAAACCTGAAGCGAAGCATCGACATCTATAACTAGTGTCACAGGAATGCTTCAAAACATAGACAGTAAGAAGAGTCAGTTTTCTTGCACTTAAGTCGTCATTGAGCCATTTGTATTTAATTCCGATGCAATATCTGTGTTTCATAGCCAATAAGAAGGTCAGAGGGATACAGTAAATCTGAAGTGAAGCTTCGGAATCTATAACTAGTGTCAGAGGAATGGTTCAATGCATAGACTATATGAAGAGTCAGTTTTCTTGTACTTAAGTCGGCATTGTGCCTTTTGTATTTAACTCCGATGCAATTTCTTTGTTTCGTCGTCAATAAGAAGGTCAGAGGGATACAGTAAACCTGAAGTGAAGCATCGGAATCTATAACTAGTGTCTCAGGAATGGTTCAAAACATAGGCAGTAAGAAGAGTCATTTTTCTTGTACTTAAGTCGACATTGTGCCATTTCTATTTAATTCCGTTGCAATTTCTGTGTTTCATCGTCAATAAGAGGGTCAGAGGGATACAGTAAACCTGAGGTGTAGTATCGGAATCTATAACTAGTGTCACAGGAATGGTTCAAACATAAACAGTAAGAAGAGTCAGTTTTCTTGTACATAAGTCGGCATTGTGCCTTTTGTATTTAATTCCGATGCAATTTCTGTGTTTCATCTTCAATAAGAAGGTCAGAGGGATACAGTAAACCTGAAGTGAAGCATCGGACTTTATAATTAGTGTCAGATGAATGGTTCAAAACATAGACGGTGAGAAGAGACAGTTTTCTTGTACTTAAGTCGGCATTGTTCCTTTTGTATTAAATCCGATGCAATTTCTGTGTTTCATCGTCAATAAGAAGGTCAGAGGGATACAGTAAACCTGAAGTGAAGCATCGGAATCTATAACTAGTGTCTCAGGAATGGTTCAAAGCATAGGCAGTAAGAAGAATCAGTTTTCTTATACTTCAGTCGGCATTGTGCCTTTTGTATTTATTTCCAAAGCAATTTCTGTGATTCATCGTCAATAAGAAGGTCAGAGGGATACAGTAAACCTGGAGTAAAGCATCGGAATCTATAACTAGTGTCACATGAATGATTCAAACATAGACAGTAAGAAGAGTCAGTTTTCTTGTACTTAAGTCGGCATTGTGCCTTTTGTATTTAATTCCCGTGCAATTTCTGTGTTTCATCGTCAATAAGAAGGTCAGAGGGATACAGTAATCCTGAAGTAAAGCATCAGAATCTATAACTGGTGTCACAGGAATGGTTCAAATCATAGACAGTAAGAAGAGTCAGTTTTCTTGTACTTAAGTCAGCATTGTGCCTTTTGTATTTAATTCCGATACAAATTCTGTGTTTCATCGTCAATAAGAAGGTCAGAGGGATACCGTAAACCTGAAGTGAAGCATCGGAATCAATAACTAGTGTCACAGGAATAGATCAAAATATAGACAGTAAGAAGGGTCAGTTTTCTTTTACTTAAGTCGGCATTGTGCCTTTTGTATTTAATTCCGATGCAATTTCTGTGTTTCATCGTCAATAAGAAGGCCAGAGAGATACAGTAAACCTGACGTGAAGCATTTAAATCTATAACTAGTGTCACAGGAATGGTTCAAGACATAGACAGTAAGAAGAGTCAGTTTTCTTGTACTTAAGTCGGCATTGTGCCTTTTGTATTTAATTCCGACGCAATTTCTGTGTTTCATCGTCAATAAGAAGGTCAGAGGGATACAGTAAACCTGAAGTGAAGCTTCGGAATCTATAACTAGTGTCACAGGAATGGTTCAATGCATAGACTGTATGAAGAGTCAGTTTTCTTGTACTTAAGTCGGCATTGTGCCTTTTGTATTTAACTCCGATGCAATTTCTTTGTTTCATCGTCAATAAGAAGGTAAGAGGGATACAGTAAACCTGAAGTGAAGCATCGGAATCTATAACTAGTGTCACAGGAATGGTTCAAAAGCATAGACAGTAAGAAGAGTCAGTTTTCTTGTACTTATGTCGGCATTGTGCCTTTTGTGTTTAATTCCGATGCAATTTCTGTGTTTCATCGTCAATAAGAAGGTCAGAGGGATACAGCAAACCTGAAGTGAAGCATCCGAATCTATAACTAGTGTCACAGGAATGGTTCAAACATAGACAGTAAGAAGAGTCAGTTTTCTTGTACTTAAGTCGGCATTGTGCCTTTTGTATTTAATTCCGACGCAATTTCTGTGTTTCATCGTCAATAAGAAGGTCAGAGGGATACAGTAAACCTGAAGTGAAGCATCGGACTCTTTAACTAGTGTCACATCAATGGTTCAAACATAAACAGAAAGAAGAGTCAGTTTTCTTGTACATAAGTCGGCATTGTGCCTTTTGTATTTAATTCCGATGCAATTTCTGTGTTTCATCGTCAATAAGAAGGTCAGAGGGATACAGTAAACCTGAAGTGAAGCATCGGACTCTATAATTAGTGTCAGAAGAATGGTTCAAAACATAGACAGTAAGAAGTGTCAGTTTTCTTGTACTTAAGTGGGCATTGTGACTTTTGCATTTAATTCCGATGCAATTTCTGTGTTTCATCGGCAATATGAAGGTCAGAGGGATATAGTAAACCTGAAGTGAAGCATCGGAAGCTATAACTAGTGTCACAGGAATGGTTCAAAACATAGACAGTAAGAAGAGTCAGTTTTCTTGTACTTATGTCGGCATTGTGCCTTTTGTTTTTAATTCCGATGCAATTTCTGTGTTTCATCGTCAATAAGAAGGTCAGAGGGATACAGTAAAGCTGAAGTGAAGCATCGAAATCTACAACTAGTGTCACAGGAACGGTTCAAAACATAGACAGTAAGAAGAGTCAGTTTTCAGTACTTAAGTCGGCATTGTTCCTTTTGTATTAAATCCCATGCAATTTCTGTGTTTCATCGTCAATAAGAAGGTCAGAGGGAAACAGTAAACCTGAAGTGAAGCATCGGAATCTATAACTAGTGTCACAGGAATGGTTCAAATCATAGACAGTAAGAAGAGTCAGTTTTCTTGTACTTAAGTCGGCATTGTGCCTTTTCTATTTAATTCCGATGCAATTTCTGTGTTTCATCGTCAATAAGATGGTCAGAGGGATACAGTAAACCTGAAGTGAAGCATCGGTATCTATATTTAGTGTCACAGGAATGTTTCAAAAATAGACAGTAAGAAGAGTCAGTTTTCTTGAACTTAAGTCGGCATTGTGCCTTTTCTATTTAATTCCGATTAAATTTCTGTGTTTCATCGTCATTAAGAAGGTCAGAGGGATACAGTAAACCTGAAGTGAAGCATCGGAATCTATAACTAGTGTCACAGGAATGGTTCAAAACATAGACAGTAAGAAGAGTCAATTTTCTTGTACTTAAGTCGACATTGTTCCTTTTCGATTTAATTCCAATGCAATTTCTATGTTGCATCGTCAATAAGAAGGTCAGAGGGATACAGTAAACCTGAAGTGAAGCATCGGAATCTATAACTAGTGTCACAGGAATGGTTCAAAACATAGACAGTAAGAAGAGTCAGTTTTGTTGTACTTCAGTCTTCATTGTGCCTTTTGTATTTACTTCCAAAGCAATTTCTGTGATTCATCGTCAATAAGAAGGTCAGAGGGATACTGTAAACCTGGAGTAAAGCATCGGAATCTATAACTAGTGTCACATGAATGATTCAAACATAGACAGTAAGAAGACTCAGTTTTCTTGTACTTAAGTCGGCATTGTGCCTTTTGTATTTAATTCCCATGCAATTTCTGTGTTTCATCGTCAATAAGAAAGTCAGAGGGATACAGTAATCCTGAAGTGAAGCATCAGAATCTATAACTGGTGTCACAGGAATGGTTCAAATCATAGACAGAAAGAAGTGTCAGTTTTCTTGTACTTAAGTCAGCATTGTGCCTTTTGTATTTAATTCCGATACAATTTCTGTGTTTCATCGTCAATAAGAAGGTCAGAGGGACACCGTAAACCTGAAGTGAAGCATCGGAATCAATAACTAGTGTCAGAGGAATAGATCAAAATATAGACAGGAAGAAGGGTCAGTTTTCTTTTACTTAAGTCGGCATTGTGCTTTTGTATTTAATTCCGATGCAATTTCTGTGTTTCATCGTCAATAAGAAGGCCAGAGAGATACAGTAAACCTGACGTGAAGCATTTGAATCTATAACTAGTGTCACAGGAATGGTTCAAAACATAGACAGAAAGAAGAGTCAGTTTTCGTGTACTTAAGACGGCATTGTGCCTTTTGTATTTAATTCCGATGCAATTTCTGTGTTTCATCGTCAATAAGAACGTCAGAGGAATACAGTAAACCTGAATTGAAGCATCAGCATCTATAACTAGTGTCACAGGAATGGTTCAAAGCATAGACAGTAAGAAGAGTCAGTTTTCTTGTACTTAAGTCGTCATTGAGATATTTGTACTTAATTCCGATGCAATATCTGTGTTTCATCGCCAATAAGAAGGTCAGAGGGATACAGTAAACCTGAAGTGAAGCTTCGGAATCTATAACTAGTGTCACAGGAATGGTTCAATGCATAGACTGTATGAAGAGTCAGTTTTCTTGTACTTAAGTCGGCATTGTGCCTTTTGTATTTAACTCCGATGCAATTTCTTTGTTTCATCGCCAATAAGAAGGTAAGAGGGATACAGTAAATCTGAAGTGGAGCATCGGAATCTATAACTAGTGTCACAGGAATGGTTCAAAAACATAGACAGTAAGAAGAGTCAGTTTTCTTTTACTTAAGTCGGCATTCTGCCTTTTGTATTTAATTCCGATGCAATTTCTGTGTTTCATCGTCAATAAGAAGGTCAGAGGGATACAGTAAACCTGAAGTGAAGCATCCGAATCTATAACTAGTGTCACAGGAATAATTCAAACATAGACAGTAAGAAGAGTCAGTTTTCTTGTACTTAAGTCGGCATTGTGCCTTTTGTATTCAATTCCGACGCAATTTCTGTGTATCATCGTCAATAAGAAGGTCAGAGGGATACAGTAAACCTGAAGTGAAGCATCGGACTCTTTAACTAGTGTCACATCAATGGTTCAAACGTAAAAAGTAAGAAGAGTCAGTTTTCTTGTACATAAGTCGGCATTGTGCCTTTTGTACTTAATTCCGACGCAATTTCTGTGTTTCATCGTCAATAAGGAGGTCAGAGGGATACAGTAAACCTGAAGTGAAGCATCGGACTCTATAATTAGTGTCAGAAGAATGGTTCAAAACATAGACAGTAAGAAGTGTCAGTAGTCATGTACTTAGGTGGGCATTGTGACTTTTGTATTTAATTCCGATGCAATTTCTGTGTTTCATTGTCAATAAGAAGGTCAGAGGGATACAGTAAAGCTGAAGTGAAGCATCGGAATCTATAACTAGTGTCACAGGAACGGTTCAAAACGTAGACAGTAAGAAGAGTCAGTTTTCAGTACTTAAGTCGGCATTGTTCCTTTTGTATTAAATCCCATGCAATTTCTGTGTTTCATCGTCAATAAGAAGGTCAGAGGGATACAGTAAACCTGAAGTGAAGCATCGGAATCTATAACTAGTGTCTCAGGAATGGTTTAAAGCATAGACAGTAAAAAGAGTCAGTTTTCTTGTACTTAAGTCGACATTGTGCCATTTGTATTTAATTCCGTTGCAATTTCAATGTTTCATCGTCAATAAGAAGGTCAGAGGGATACAGTAAACCTGAGGTGTAGTATCGGAATCTATAACTAGTGTCACAGGAATGGTTCAAAACATAGAGAGTAAGAAGAGTCAGTTTTCTTGAACTTAAGCCGGCAATGTGCCTTTTCTATTTAATTCCGATTAAATTTCTGTGTTTCATCGTCAATAAGAAGGTGAGAGGGATACAGTAAACCTGAAGTGAAGCATCGGAATCTATAACTATTGTCACAGGAATGTTTCAAAACATAGACAGTAAGAAGAGTTAATTTTCTTGTACTTAAGTCGGCATTGTTCCTTTTCTATTTAATTCCAATGCAATTTCTAAGTTGCATAGTCAATAAGAAGGTCAGAGGGATACAGTAAACCTGAAGTGATGCATCGGAATCTATAACTAGTGTCACAGGAATTGTTCAAAACATAGACAGTAAGAAGAGTCAGTTTTCTTGTACTTCAGTCGGAATTGTGCCTTTTGTATTTACTTCCAAAGCAATTTCTGTGATTAATCGTCAATAAGAAGGTCAGAGGGATACAGTAATTCTGAAGTGAAGCATCAGAATCTATAACTAGTGTCACAGGAATGGTTCAAATCATAGACAGTAAGAATAGTCAGTTTTCTTCTACTTAAGTCAGCGTTGTGCCTTTTGTATTTAATTCCGAAACAATTTCTGTGATTCATCGTCAATAAGAAGGTCAGAGGGATACCGTAAACCTGAAGTGAAGCATCGGAATCTATAACTAGTGTCACTGGAATTGTTCAAACATAGACAGTAAGAAGAGTCAGTTTTCTCGTACTTTAGTCGTCATTGTGCCTTTTGTATTTAACTCCGATGCAATTTCTGTGTTTCATCGTCAATAAGAAGGTCAGAGGGATACTGTAAACCTGAAGTGAAGCAACGGAATTGATAACTAGTGTCACAGGAATGGTTCGAAACATAGGCAGTAAGAAGAGTCAGTTTTCTTGTACTTAAGTCGGCATTGTGCCTTTTGTATTTAATTCCGAAGCAATTTCTGTGTTTCATCGTCAATAAGAAGGTCAGAGGGATACAGTAATCCTGATGTGAAGCATCGAATCTATAACTAGTGTCACAGGAATGGTTCAAAGCATAGACAGTAAGAAGAGTCAGTTTTCTTGTACTTAAGTCGGCATTGTGCCTTTTCTATTTAATTCCGATGCCATTTCTGTGTTTCATCGTCAATAAGAAAGTCGGAGGGATACAGTAAAAATGAAGTGAAGCATCGGAATCTATAACTAGTGTCACAGGAATGGTTCAAAGCATAGGCAGTAATAAGAGTCAGTTTTCTTGTACTTCAGTCGGCATTGTGCCATTTGTTTTTAATTCCGATGCAATATCTGTGTTTCATCGTCAATAAGAAGGTCTGAGGGATACAGTAAACCTGAAGTGAAGCATCGGAAACAATAACTAGTGTCACAGGAATGGATGAAAACATAGACTGTATGAAGAGTCAGTTTTCTTGTACTTATGTCGGCATTGTGCCTTTTGTATTTAACTCCGATGCAATTTCTGTGTTTCATCGTCAATAAGAAGGTCAGAGGGATACAGTAAACCTGAAGTGAAGCATCGGAATCTATAACTAGTGTCACAGGAATGGTTCAAAACATAGACAGTAAGAAGAGTCAGTTCTCTTGTACTTAAGTCGGCATTGTGCCTTTT
Source organism: Schistocerca piceifrons (assembly GCF_021461385.2). Lineage (NCBI taxonomy): Eukaryota > Metazoa > Arthropoda > Insecta > Orthoptera > Acrididae > Schistocerca > Schistocerca piceifrons. The sequence continues at coordinate 80,535 of NW_025727818.1, read as the reverse complement.
GTATTTAATTCCGATGCAATTTCTGTGTTTCATCGTCAATAAGAAGGACAGAAGGATACAGTAAACCTGAATTGAAGCATCGGTTTCTATAACTAGTGTCAGATGAATGGTTCAAATCATAGACAGTAAGAAGAGTCAGTTTTCTTGTACTTAAGTCGGCATTGTGCCTATTGTATTTAATTCCGATGCAATTTCTGTGTTTCATCGTCAATAAGAAGGTCAGAGGCATACAGTAAACCTGAAGTGAAGCATCGGAATCTATAACAAGTGTCTCAGGAATGGTTCAACCCATAGACAGTAAGAAGAGTCAGTTTTCTTGTACTTAAGTCGACATTGTGCCATTTGTATATAATTCGGATGCAATTTCAGTGTTTCAACGTCAATAAGAAGGTCAGACGGATACAGTAAACCTGAAGTGAAGCATCGGAATCTATAACTAGTGTCACAGGAATGGTTCAAAACATAGACAGTTACAAGAGTCAGTTTTCTTGTACGTAAGGCGGCATTGTGCCTTTTGTAATTAATTCCGATGAAATTTCTGTGTTTCATCGTCAATAAGAAGGTCTGAAGGATACAGTAAACCTGAAGTGAAGCATCGAATGTATAACTAGTGTCACAGGAATGGTTCAAAGCATAGACAGTAAGAAGAGTCAGTTTTCTTGTACTGACGTCGGCATTGTGCCTTTTCCATTTAATTCCGATGCAATTTCTGTGTTTCATCGTCAATAAGAAAGTCAGAGGGATACAGTAAAAATGAAGCGAAGCATCGGAATCTATAACTAGTGTCACAGGAATGGTTCAAAACATAGACAGTAAGAAGAGTCAGTTTTCTTGTACTTATGTCGGCATTTTGCCTTTTGTATTTACCTCCGATGCAATTTCTGTGTTTCATCGTCAATAAGAAGGTCAGAGGGATACAGTAAACCTGAAGTGAAGCATCGGAAACTATAACTAGTGTCACAGGAATAGTTCAAAACATAGGCAGTAAGAAAAGTCAGTTTTCTTGTACTTAAGTCGGCATTCTGCCTTTTGTATTTAATTCCGATGCAATTTCTGTGTTTCATCGTCAATAAGAAGCTCAGAGGGATACAGTAAACCTGAAGTGAAGCATCGGAATCTATAGCTAGTGTCACAGAAATGGTTCAATCATAGACAGTAAGAAGAGTCAGTTTTCTTGTACTTAAGTCGGCATTGTGACTTTTGTATTTAATTCCGATGCAATATCTGTCTTTCATCGTCAATAAGAAGGTCAGAGGGATACAGTAAACCTGAGGTGAAGTTTCGGAACCTATAACTAGTGTCACAGGAATGGTTCAAAACATAGACAGTAAGAAGAGTCAGTTTTCTTGTACTTAAGTCGGCATTGTGCCTTTCTTATTTAATTCCGATGCAATTTCTGTGTTTCATCGTCAATAAGAAGATCGGAGGGATACAGTAAACCTGAAGTGAAGCATCAGAATTTATAACTAGTGTCACAGGAATGGTTCAAAATATAGACAGTAAGAAGAGTCAGTTTTCTTGTACTTAAGTCGGCATTGTGCCTTTTGTATTTAATTCCGATGAAATATCTGTGTTTCATCGTCAATAAGAAGGTCAGATTGATACAGAAAACCTGAAATGAACCATCGAATCTATAACTAGTGTCACAGGAATGGTTCAAAGCATAGACTGTAAGAAGAGTCAGTTTTCTTGTACTTAAGTCGGCGTTGTGCATTTTCTATTTACTTCCGAAGCAATTTATGTGTTTAATCGTCAATAAGAAAGTCAGAGGGATACAGTAAAAATGAAGTGAAGCATCGGAATCTATAACTAGTGTCACAGGAATGGTTCAAATCATAGACAGTAAGAAGAGTCAGTTTTCTTGTCCTTAAGTCGGCATTGTGCCTTTTGTATTTAATTACGATGAAATTTCTGTGTTTCATCGTCAATAAGAAGGTCAGAGGGATACAGTAATCCTGAAGTGAAGCATCGAATCTATAACTAGTGTCACAGGAATGGTTCAAAGCATAGAAAGTAAGAAGAGTCAATTTTCTTGTACTTAAGTCGGGATTGTGCCTTTTCTATTTAATTCCGATGCAATTTCTGTAATTCATCGTCAATAAGAAAGTCAGAGGGATACAGTAAAAATGAAGTGAAGCATCGGAATCTATAACTAGTGTCACATGAATGGTTCAAAACGTAGACAGTAAGATGAGTCAGTTTTCTTGTACTGAAGTCGGCATTGTGCGTTTTGTATTTAACTCCGATGCAATTTCTGTGTTTCATCGTCAATAAGAAGGTCAGAGGGATACTGTAAACCTGAAGTGAAGCAACGGAATTGATAACTAGTGTCACAGGAATGGTTCAAAACATAGGCAGTAAGAAGAGTCAGTTTTCTTGTACTTAAGTCGGCATTGTGCCTTTTGTATTTAATTCCGAAGCAATTTCTTTGTTTCATCGTCAATAAGAAGGTCAGAGGGATACAGTAATCCTGAAGTGAAGCATCGTATCTATAACTAGTGTCACAGGAATGGTTCAAAGCATAGACAGTAAGAGGAGTCAGTTTTCTTGTACTTAAGTCGGCATTGTGCCTGTTCTATTTAATTCCGATGCCATTTCTGTGTTTCATCGTCAATAAGAAAGTCGGAGGGATACAGTAAAAATGAAGTGAAGCATCGGAATCTATAACTAGTGTCACAGGAATGGTTCAAGGCATAGGCAGTAATAAGAGTCAGTTTTCTTGTACTTCAGTCGGCATTGTGCCTTTTGTATTTAATTCCGATGCAATTTCTGTGTTTCATCGTCAATAAGAAGGTCAGAGGGATACAGTAAACCTGAAGTGAAGCATCGGAATCTATAGCTAGTGTCACAGGAATGGTTCAATCATAGACAGTAAGAAGAGTCAGTTTTCTTGTACTTAAGTCGGCATTGTGCCTTTTGTATTTAACTCCGATGCAATTTCTGTGTTTCATCGTCAATAATAAGGTCGGAGGGATACTGTAAACCTGAAGTGAAGCAACGGAATTGATAACTAGTGTCACAGGAATGGTTCAAAACATAGGCAGTTAAAAGAGTCAGTTTTCTTGTACTTAAGTCGGCATTGTGACTTTTGTATTTAATTCCGATGCAATTTCTGTGTTTCATGGTCAATAAGAAGGTCAGAGGGATACAGTAATCCTGAAGTGAAGCATCGAATCTATAACTAGTGTCACAGGAATGGTTCAAAGCATAGACAGTAAGAAGAGTCAGTTATCTTGTACTTAAGTCGGCATTGTGCCGTTTCTATTTAATTCCGATGCCATTTCTGTGTTTCATCGTCAATAAGAAAGTCGGAGGGATATAGTAAAAATGAAGTGAAGCATCGGAATCTATAACTAGTGTCACAGGAATGCTTCAAAACATAGGCAGTAAGAAGAGTCAGTATTCTTGTACTTCAGTCGGCATTGTGCCATTTGTATTTAATTCCGATGCAATTTCTGTGTTTCATCGTCAATAAGAAAGTGAGAGGGATACAGTAAAAATGAAGTGAAGCATCGGAATCTATTACTAGTGTCACATGAATTGTTCAAAACATAGACAGTAAGAAGAGTCAGTTTTCTTGTACTTAAGTCGGCATTGTGCCTTTTGTATTTAATTCCAATGAAATTTCTGTGTTTCATCGTCAATAAGGTCAGAGGGATACAGTAAACCTGACGTGAAGCATCGAATCGAAAACTAGTGTCACAGGAATGGTTCAAAGCATAGACAGTAAGAAGATTCAGTTTTCTTGTACTTAAGTCGGCATTGTGCATTATCTATTTAATTCCGATGCAATTTCTGTGTTTCATCGTCAATAAGAAAGTCAGAGGGATACAGTAAAAATGAAGTGAAGCATCGGAATCTATTACTAGTGTCACATGAATTGTTCAAAACATAGACAGTAAGAAGAGTCAGTTTTCTTGTACTTAAGTCGGCATTGTGCCTTTTGTATTTAATTCCGATGCAATTTCTGTGTTTCATCGTCAATAAGAAGGTCAGAGGGATACAGTAAACCTGAAGTGAAGCATCGAATCTATAACTAGTGTCACAGGAATGGTTCAAAGCATAGACAGGAAGAAGAGTCAGTTTTCTTGTACTTAAGTCGGCATTGTGCCTTTTCTATTTAATTCCGATGCAATTTCTGTGCTTCATCGTCAATAAGAAAGTCAGAGGGATACAGTAAAAATGAAGTGAAGCATCGAATCTATAACTAGTGTCACAGGAATGGTTCAAAGCATAGACAGTAAGAAGAGTCAGTTTTCTTGTACTTGAGTCGGCATTGTGCCCTTTGTATTTAACTCCGATGCAAATTCTGTGTTTCATCGTCAATAAGAAGGTCAGAGGGATACTGTAAACCTGAAGTCAAGCAACGGAATTGATAACTAGTGTCACATGAATGGTTCAAAACATAGGCAGTAAGAAGAGTCAGTTTTCTTGTACTTAAGTCGGCATTGTGCCTTTTGTATTTAATTCCGATGCAATTTCTGTGTTTCATCGTCAATAAGGTCAGAGGGATACAGTAATCCTGAAGTGAAGCATCGAATCTATAACTAGTGTCACAGGAATGTTTCAAAGCATAGACAGTAAGAAGAGTCAGTTTTCTTGTACTTAAGTCGGCATTGTGCCTTTCCTATTTAATTCCGATGCCATTTCTGTGTTTCATCGTCAATAAGAAAGTCGGATGGATGCAGTAAAAATGAAGTGAAGCATCGGAATCTATAACTAGTGTCACAGGAATGGTTCAAAACATAGGCAGTAAGAAGAGTCAGTTTTCTTGTACTTCAGTCGGCACTGTGCCTTTTGTATTTAATTCCGATGCAATTTCTGTGTTTCACCGTCAATAAGAAGGTCTGAGGGATACAGTAAACCTGAAGTGATGCATCGGAATCTATAACTAGTGACACAGGAATGGTTCAATCATATACAGTAAGAAGAGTCAGTTTTCTTGTACTTAGGTCGGCATTGTGACTTTTGTATTTAATTCCGATGCAATTTCTGTGTTTCATCGTCAATAAGAAGGTCAGAGGGATACAGTAAACCTGAGGTGAAGTATTGGTAACTATAACTAGTGTCACAGGAATGGTTCAAAACATAGACAGTAAGAAGAGTCATATTTCTTGTACATAAGTCGGCATTGTACCTTTCCTATTTAATTCCGAGGCAATTTCTGTATTTCATCGTCAATAAGAAGGTCAGAGGGATACAGTAAAACTGAAGTGATGCATCGGAATCTATAACTAGTGTCACAGGAATGGTTCAAAACATAGACAGTAAGAAGTGTCAGTTTTCTTGTACTTATGTCGGCATTGTGCCATTTGTATTTAACTCCGATGCAATTTCTGTGTTTCATCGTCAATTAGAAGGTCAGAGGGATACAGTAAACCTGAAGTGAACCATCGAATCTATAACTAGTGTCACAGGAATGGTTCAAAGCATAGACAGTAAGAAGAGTTAGTTTTCTTGTACTTAAGTCGGCGTTGTGCCTTTTCTATTTATTTCCGATGCAATTTATGTGTTTAATCGTCAATAAGAAAGTCAGAGGGATACAGTAAAAATGAAGTGAAGCATCGGAATCTATAACTAGTGTCACAGGAATGGTTCAAAACATAGACAGTAAGAAGAGTCAGTTTTCTTGTTCTTAAGTCGGCATTGTGCCTTTTGTATTTAATTTCGATGAAATTTCTGTGTTTCATCGTCAATAAGAAAGTCAGAGGGATACAGTAACCCTGACGTGAAGCATCGAATCTATAACTAGTGTCACAGGTATGGTTCAAAGCATAGACAGTAAGAAGAGTCAGTTTTCTTGTACTTAAGTCGGCATTGTGCCTTTCCTATTTAATTCCGATGCAATTTCTGTGTTTCATCGTCAATCAGAAAGTCAGAGTGATACAGTAAAAATGAAGTGAAGCATCGGAATCTATAACTAGTGTCACATGAATGGTTCAAAACGTAGACAGTAAGAAGAGTCAGCTTTCTTGTACTTAAGTCGGCATTGTGCCTTTTGTATTTAACTCCGATGCAATTTTTGTGTTTCATCGTCAATAAGAAGGTCAGAGGGGTACTGTAAACCTGAAGTGAAGCAACGGAATTGATAACTAGTGTCACAGGAATGGTTCAAAACATAGGCAGTAAGAAGAGTCAGTTTTCTTGTACTTAAGTCGGCATTGCGCCTTTCCTATTTAATTCCGAAGCAATTTCTGTATTTCATCGTCAATAAGAAGGTCAGAGGGATACAGTTAAATTGAAGTGAAGCATCGGAATCTATAACTAGTGTCACAGGAAAGGTTCAAAACATAGGCAGTAAGAAGAGTCAGTTTTCTTGTACTTCAGTCGGCATTGTGCCTTTTGTATTTAATTCCGATGCAATTTCCATGTTTCATCGTCAATAACAAGGTGAGAGGGATACAGTAAACCTGAAGTGATGCATCGAAATCTATAACTAGTGTCTCAGGAATGGTTGAAAACATAGACTGTAAGAAGAGTCAGTTTTCTTGTACTTAAATCGGCATTGTGCCTTTCCTATTTAATTCAGATGCAATTTCTGTGTTTCATCGTCAATATGAAGGTCAGAGGGATACAGTAAACCTGAAGTGAAGCATCGGAATCTAAAACTAGTGTCACAGAAATGGTTCAAAACATAGACAGTGAGAAGAGTAAGTTTTCTTGTACTTAAGTCGGCATTGTGCCTTTTGTATTTAATTCCGATGAAATATCTGTGTTTCATCGTCAATAAGAAGGTCAGAGGGATACAGTAAACCTGAAGTGAAGCGTCGAATCTATAACTAGTGTCACAGGAATGGTTCAAAGCATAGACATTAAGAAGAGTTAGTTTTCTTGTACTTAAGTCGGCGTTGTGCCTTTTCAATTTATTTCCGATGCAATTTTTTGTGTTTAATCGTCAATAAGAAAGTCAGAGGGATACAGTAAAAATGAAGTGAAGCATCGGAATCTATAACTTGTGTCACAGGAATGGTTCAAACATAGACAATAAGAAGAGTCAGTTTCCTTGTTCTTAAGACGGCATTGTGCCTTTTGTATTTAATTCCAATGAAATTTCTGTGTTTCATCGTCAATAAGAAGGTCAGAGGGATACAGTAAACCTGAAGTGAAGCATCGAGTCTATAACTAGTGTCACAGGAATGGTTCAAAGCATAGACAGTAAGAAGAGTCAGTTTTCTTGTACATAAGTCGGCATTGTGCCTTTTCTATTTAATTCCGATGCAATTTCTGTGTTTCATCGTCAATAACTAAGTCAGAGGGATACAGTAAAAATGAAGTGAAGCATCGGAATCTATAACTAGTGTCACATGAATTGTACGAAACATAGACAGTAAGAAGAGTCAGTTTTCTTGTACTTAAGTCGGTATTGTGCCTTTTGTATTTAATTCCGATGAAATTTCTGTGTTTCATCGTCAATAAGAAGGTCAGAGGGGATACAGTAAACCTGAAGTGAAGCATCGAATCAATAACTAGTGTCACAGGAATGGTTCAAAGCATAGACAGTAAGAAGAGTCAGTTTTCTTGTACTTAAGTCGGCATTGTGCCTTTTCTATTTAATTCCGATGCAATTTCTGTGTTTCATCGTCAATAAGAAAGTCAGAGGGATACAGTAAAAATGAAGTGAAGCATCGGAATCTATAACTAGTGTCACATGAATGGTTCAAAACGTAGACAGTTAGGAGAGTCAGTTTTCTTGTACTTAAGTCGGCATTGTGCCTTTTGTATTTAACTCCGATGCAATTTCTGTGTTTTCATCGTCAATAAGAAGGTCAGAGGGATACAGTAATCCTGAAGTGAAGCATCGAATCTATAACTAGTGTCACAGGAATGGTTCAAAGCATAGACAGTAAGAAGAGTCAGTTTTCTTGTACTTAAGTCGGCATTATGCCTTTTCTATTTAATTCCGATGCCATATCTGTGTTTCATCGTCAATAAGAAAGTCGGAGGGATACAGTAAAAATGAAGTGAAGCATCGGAATCTATAACTAGTGTCACAGGAGTGGTTCAAAACATTGGCAGTAAGAAGAGTCAGTTTTCTTGTACTTCAGTCGGCATTGTGCCTTTTGTTTTTAATTCCGATGCAATTTCTGTGTTTCATCGTCAATAAGAAGGTCAGAGGGATACAGTAAACCTGAAGTGATGCATCGGAATCTATAACTAGTGTCACAGGAATGGCTCAATCATAGACAGTAAGAAGAGTCAGTTTTCTTGTACTTAAGTCGGCATTGTGACTTTTGTATGTAATTCCGATGCAATTTCTGTGTTTCATCGTCAATAAGAAGGTCAGAGGGATACAGTAAACCTGAGGTGAAGTATCGGTAACTATAACTAGTGTCACAAGAATGGTTCAAAACATAGACAGTAAGAAGAGTCAGTTTTCTTGTACATAAGTCGGCATTGTGCCTTTCCTATTTAATTCCGAAGCAATTTCTGTAATTCATCGTCAATAAGAAGGTCAGAGGGATACAGTAAAACTGAAGTGAAGAATCGGAATCTATAACTAGTGTCACAGGAATGGTTCAAAACATTTACAGTTTGAAGTGTCAGTTTTCTTGTACTTAAGCCGGCATTGTGCCTTTTGTATTTAACTCCTATGCAATTTCTGTGTTTCATCGTGAATTAGAAGGTCAGAGGGATACAGTAATCCTGAGGTGCAGCATCGGAATCTATAACTAGTGTCACAGGAATGGTTAAAACATAGGCAGTAAGATGAGTCAGTTTTCTTCTACTTAAGTCGGCATTGAGCCTTTTGTATTTAATTCCGATGCAATTTCTGTGTTTCATCGTCAATAAGAAGGTCAGAGGGATACAGTAACCCTGAAGTGAAGCAGCGGAATCTATAACTAGTGTCACAGGAATGGTTCAATCATAGACAGTAAGAAGAGTCAGTTTTCTTGTACTTAAGTCGGCAATGTGCCATTCCTATTTAATTCAGATGCAATTTCTGTGTTTCATCGTCAATATGAAGGTCAGAGGGATACAGTAAACCTGAAGTGAAGCATCGGATTCTATAACTAGTGTCACGGAAATGGTTCCAAACATAGACAGTAAGAAGAGTAAGTTTTCTTGTACTTAAGTCGGCATTGTGCGTTTTGTATTTAATTCCGATGAAATATCTGTTTTTCATCGTCAATAAGGTGGTCAGAGGGATACAGTAAACCTGAAGTGAAGCATCGAATCTATAACTAGTGTCACAGGAATGGTTCAAAGCATAGACATTAAGAAGAGTTAGTTTTCTTGTACTTAAGTCGGCGTTGTGTCTTTTCAATTTATCTCCGATGCAATTTTTGTGTTTAATCGTCAATAAGAAAGTCAGAGGGATACAGTAAAAATGAAGTGAGGCATCGGAATCTATAACCTGTGTCACAGGAATGGTTCAAAACATAGACAGTAAGAAGAGTCAGTTTTCTTGTTCCTAAGTCGGCATTGTGCCTTTTGTATTTAATTACGATGAAATTTCTGTGTTTCATCGTCAATAAGAAGGTCAGAGGGATACAGTAATCCTGAAGTGAAGCATCGAATCTATAACTAGTGTCACAGGTATGGTTCAAAGCATAGACAGTAAGAAGAGTCAGTTTTCTTGTACTTAATTCGGCATTGTGCCTTTTCTATTTAATTCCGATGCAATTTCTGTGTTTCATCGTCAATAAGAAACTCAGAGTGATACAGTAAAAATGAAGTGAAGCATCGGAATCTATAACTAGTGTCACATGAATGGTTCAAAACATAGACAGTAAGAAGAGTCAGTTTTCTTGTACTTAAGTCGGCATTGTGCCTTTTGTATTTAACTCCGATGCAATTTCTGTGTTTCATCGTCAATAAGAAGGTCAGAGGGATACAGTAATCCTGAAGTGATGCATCGAATCTATAACTAGTGTCACAGGAATGGTTCAAAGCATAGACAGTAAGAAGAGTCAGTTTTCTTGTACTTAAGTCGGCATTGTGCCTTTTTTTATTTAATTCCGATGCCATTTCTGTGTTTCATCGTCAATAAGAAAGTCGGAGGGATACAGTAAAAATGAAGTAAAACATCGGAATCTATAACTAGTGTCACAGGAATGGTTCAAAACATAGGCAGTAAGAAGAGTCAGTTTTCTTGGACTTCAGTCGGCATTGTGCCTTTTGTATTTAATTCCGATGCAAAATTCTGTGTTTCATCGTCAATAAGAAGGTCAGGGGGATACAGTAAACCTGAAGTGATGCATCGGAATCTATAACTAGTGTCACAGGAATGGTTCAATCATAGACAGTAAGAAGAGTCAGTTTTCTAGTACTTAAGTCGGCATTGTGACTTTTGTATTTAATTCCGACGCAATTTCTGTGTTTCATCGTCAATAAGAAGGTCAGAGGGATACAGTAAACCTGAGGTGAAGTATCGGTAACTATAACTAGTGTCACAGGAATGGTTCAAAACATAGACAGTAAGAAGAGTCAGTTTTCTTGTACATAAGTCGGCATTGTGCCTTTCCTATTTAATTCCGAAGCAATTACTGTATTTCATCGTCAATAAGAAGGTCAGAGGGATACAGTAAAACTGATGTGAAGCATCGGAATCTATAACTAGTGTCACAGGAATGGTTCAAACATAGACAGTAAGAAGTGTCAGTTTTCTTGTACTTAAGTTGGCATTGTGCCTTCTGTATGTAACTCCTATGCAATTTCTGTGTTTCATCGTCAATTAGAAGGTCAGACGGATACAGTAAACCTGAGGTGCAGCATCGGAATCTATAACTAGTGTCATAGGAATGGTTAAAACATAGGCTGTAAGAAGAGTCAGTTTTCTTGTACTTAAGTCGACATTGTGCCTTTTGTATTTAATTCCGATGCAATTTCTGTGTTTCATCGTCAATAAGAAGGTCAGAGGGATACAGTAAACCTGAAGTGAAGCATCGGAATCTATAGCTGGTGTCACAGGAATGGTTCAATCATAGACAGTAAGAAGAGTCAGATTTCTTTTACTTAAGTCGGCATTGTGACTTTTGTATTTAATTCCGATGCAATTTCTGTGTTTCGTCGTCAATAAGAAGGTCAGAGGGGTACAGTAAACCTGAGGTGAAGTATCGAAATCTATAACCGGTGTCACTGGAATGGTTCAAAACATAGACTGTAAGAAGAGTCAGTTTTCTTGTACTTATCTCGGCATTGTGCCTTTCCTATTTAATTCAGATGCAATTTCTGTGTTTCATCGTCAATATGAAGGTCAGAGGGATACAGTAAACCTGAAGTGAAGCATCGGAATGTATAACTAGTGTCACAGAAATGGTTCAAAACATAGACAGTAAGAAGAGTAAGTTTTCTTGTACTTAAGTCGGCATTGTGCCTTTTGTATTTAATTCCGATTTAATATCTGTTTTTCATCGTCAATAAGACGGTCAGAGGGACACAGTAAACCTGAAGTGAAGCATCGAATCTATAACTAGTGTCACAGGAATGGTTCAAAGCATAGACATTAAGAAGAGTTAGTTTTCTTGTACTTAGGTCGGCGTTGTGCCTTTTCAATTTATTTCCGATGCAATTTTTGTGTTAATCGTCAATAAGAAAGTCAGAGGGATACAGTAAAAATGAAGTGAAGCATCGGAATCTATAACTTGTGTCACAGGAATGGTTCAAAACATAGACAGTAAGAAGAGTCAGTTTCCTTGTTCTTAAGACGGCATTGTGCCTTTTGTATTTAATTCCAATGAAATTTCTGTGTTTCATCGTCAATAAGAAGGTCAGAGGGATACAGTAAACCTGAAGTGAAGCATCGAATCTAAAACTAGTGTCACAGGAATGGTTCAAAGCATAGACAGTAAGAAGAGTCATTTTTTTTGTACTTAAGTCGGCATTGTGCATTTTCTATTTATTTCCGATGCAATATATGTGTTTAATCGTCAATAAGAAAGTCAGAGGGATGCAGTAAAAATGAAGTGAAGCATCGGAATCTATAATTAGTGTCACAGGAATGGTTCAAAACATAGACAGTAAGAAGAGTCAGTTTTCTTGTTCTTAAGTCGGCATTGTGCCTTTTGTAGTTAATTACGATGAAATTTCTGTGTTTCATCGTCAATAAGAAGGTCAGAGGGATACAGTAATCCTGAAGTGAAGCATCGAATCTATAACTAGTGTCACAGGTATGGTTCAAAGCATAGACAGTAAGAAGAGTCAGTTTTCTTGTACTTAAGTCGGCATTGTGCCTTTTCTATTTAATTCCGATGCAATTTCTGTGTTTCATCGTCAATAAGAAAGTCAGAGTGATACAGTAAAAATGAAGTGAGGCATCGGAATCTATAACTAGTGTCACATGAATGGTTCAAAACGTAGACAGTAAGGAGGGTCAGCTTTCTTGTACTGAAGTCGGCATTGTGCCTTTTGTATTTAACTCCGGTGCAATTTCTGTGTTTCATCGTCAATAAGAAGGTCAGAAGGATACTGTAAACCTGAAGTGAAGCAACTGAATTGATAACTAGTGTCACAGGAATGGATCAAAACATAGGCAGTAAGAAGAGTCAGTTTTCTTGTACTTAAGTCGGCATTGTGCCTTTAGTATTTAATTCCGATGCAATTTCTGTGTTTCATCGTCAATAAGAAGGTCAGAGGGATACAGTAATCCTGAAGTGAAGCATCGAATCTATAACTAGTGTCACAGGAATGGTTCAAAGCATAGACAGTAAGAAGAGTCAGTTTTCTTGTACTTAAGTCGGCATTGTGCCTTTTCTATTTAATTCCGATGCCATATCTGTGTTTCATCGTCAATAAGAAAGTCGGAGGGATACAGTAAAAATGAAGTGAAGCATCGGAATCTATAACTAGTGTCACAGGAATGGTTCAAAACATAGACAGTAAGAAGAGTCAGTTTTCTTGTTCCTAAGTCGGCATTGTGCCTTTTGTATTTAATTACGATGAAATTTCTGTGTTTCATCGTCAATAAGAAGGTCAGAGGGATACAGTAATCCTGAAGTGAAGCATCGAATCTATAACCAGTGTCACAGGTATGGTTCAAAGCATAGACAGTAAGAAGAGTCAGTTCTCTTGTACTTCATTCGGCATTGTGCCTTTTCTATTTAATTCCGATGCAATTTCTGTGTTTCATCGTCAATAAGAAACTCAGAGTGATACAGTAAAAATGAAGTGAAGCATCGGAATCTGTAACTAGTGTCACAGGAATGGTTCAAAACATAGGCAGTAAGAAGAGTCAGTTTTCTTGTACTTCAGTCGGCATTGTCCCTTTTGTATTTAATTCCGATGCAAAAATCTGTGTTTCATCGTCAATAAGAAGGTCAGAGGGATACAGTAAACCTGAAGTGATGCATCGGAATCTATAACTAGTGTCACAGGAATGGTTCAATCATAGACAGTAAGAAGAGTCAGTTTTCTAGTACTTAAGTCGGCATTGTGACTTTTGTATTTAATTCCGACGCAATTTCTGTGTTTCATCGTCAATAAGAAGGTCAGAGGGATACAGTAAACCTGAGGTGCAGCATCGGAATCTATAACTAGTGTCATAGGAATGGTTAAAACATAGGCTGTAAGAAGAGTCAGTTTTCTTGTACTTAAGTCGACATTGTGCCTTTTGTATTTAATTCCGATGCAATTTCTGTGTTTCATCGTCAATAAGAAGGTCAGAGGGATACAGTAAACCTGAAGTCAAGCATCGGAATCTATAGCTGGTGTCACAGGAATGGTTCAATCATAGACAGTAAGAAGAGTCAGATTTCTTTTACTTAAGTCGGCATTGTGACTTTTGTATTTAATTCCGAAGCAATTTCTGTGTTTCACCGTCAATAAGAAGGTCAGAGGGGTACAGTAAACCTGAGGTGAAGTATCGTAATCTATAACTGGTGTCACAGGAATGGTTCAAAACATAGACTGCAAGAATAGTCAGTTTTCTTGTACTTAAGTTGGCATTGTGCCTTTCCTATTTAATTCAGATGCAATTTCTGTGTTTCATCGTCAATATGAAGGTCAGAGGGATACAGTAAACCTGAAGTGAAGCATCGGAATCTATAACTAGTGTCACAGAAATGGTTCAAAACATAGACAGTAAGAAGAGTAAGTTTTCTTGTACTTAAGTCGGCATTGTGCCTTTTGTATTTAATTCCGATTTAATATCTGTTTTTCATCGTCAATAAGAAGGTCAGATGGATACAGTAAACCTGAAGTGAAGCATCGAATCTATAACCAGTGTCACAGGAATGGTTCAAAGCATAGACATTAAGAAGAGTTAGTTTTCTTGTACTTAAGTCGGCGTTGTGCCTTTTCAATTTATTTCCGATGCAATTTTTTTGTTTAATCGTCAATAAGAAAGTCAGAGGGATACGGTAAAAATGAAGTGAAGCATCGGAATCTATAACTTGTGTCACAGGAATTGTTCAAAACATAGACAGTAAGAAGAGTCAGTTTCCTTGTTCTTAAGACGGCATTGTGCCTTTTGTATTTAATTCCAATGAAATTTCTGTTTTTCATCGTCAATAAGAAGGTCAAAGGGATACAGTAAACCTGAAGTGAAGCATCGAATCTAAAACTAGTGTCACAGGAATGGTTCAAAGCATAGACAGTAAGAAGAGTCATTTTTTTTGTACTTAAGTCGGCATTGTGCATTTTCTATTTATTTCCGATGCAATTTATGTGTTTAATCGTCAATAAGAAAGTCAGAGGGATACAGTAAAAATGAAGTGAAGCATCGGAATCTAGAATTAGTGTCACAGGAATGGTTCAAAACATAGACAGTAAGAAGAGTCAGTTTTCTTGTTCTTAAGTCGGCATTGTGCCTTTTGTATTTAATTACGATGAAATTTCTGTGTTTCATCGTCAATAAGAAGGTCAGAGGGATACAGTAATCCTGAAGTGAAGCATCGAATCTATAACTAGTGTCACAGGTATGGTTCAAAGCATAGACAGTAAGAAGAGTCAGTTTTCTTGTACTTAAGACGGCATTGTGCCTTTTCTATTTAATTCCGATGCAATTTCTGTGTTTCATCGTCAATAAGAAAGTCAGAGTGATACAGTAAAAATGAAGTGAGGCATCGGAATCTATAACTAGTGTCACATGAATGGTTCAAAACGTAGACAGTAAGGAGGGTCAGCTTTCTTGTACTGAAGTCGGCATTGTGCCTTTTGTATTTAACTCCGGTGCAATTTCTGTGTTTCATCGTCAATAAGAAGGTCAGAGGGATACTGTAAACCTGAAGTGAAGCAACTGAATTGATAACTAGTGTCACACGAATGGTTCAAAACATAGGCAGTAAGAAGAGTCAGTTTTCTTGTACTTAAGTCGGCATTGTGCCTTTAGTATTTAATTCCGATGCAATTTCTGTGTTTCATCGTCAAGAAGAAGGTCAGAGGGATACAGTAATCCTGAAGTGAAGCATCGAATCTATAACTAGTGTCACAGGAATGGTTCAAAGCATAGACATTAAGAAGAGTTAGTTTTCTTGTACTTAAGTCGGCGTTGTGCCTTTTCAATTTAGTTCCGATGCAATTTTTGTGTTTAATCGTCAATAAGAAAGTCAGAGGGATACAGTAAAAATGAAGTGAAGCATCGGAATCTATAACTTGTGTCACAGGAATGGTTCAAAACATAGACAGTAAGAAGAGTCAGTTTCCTTGTTCTTAAGACGGCATTGAGCCTTTTGTATTTAATTCCAATGAAATTTCTGTGTTTCATCGTCAATGAGAAGGTCAGAGGGATACAGTAAACCTGAAGTGAAGCATCGAATCTAAAACTAGTGTCACAGGAATGGTTCAAAGCATAGACAGTAAGAAGAGTCATTTTTTTTGTACTTAAGTCGGCATTGTGCATTTTCTATTTATTTCCGATGCAATTTATGTGTTTAATCGTCAATAAGAGAGTCAGAGGGATACAGTAAAAATGAAGTGAAGCATCGGAATCTATAATTAGTGTCACAGGAATGGTTCAAAACATAGACAGTAAGAAGAGTCAGTTTTCTTGTTCTTAAGTCGGCATTGTGCCTTTTGTATTTAATTACGATGAAATTTCTGTGTTTCATCGTCAATAAGAAGGTCAGAGGGATACAGTAATCCTGAAGTGAAGCATCGAATCTATAACTAGTGTCACAGGTATGGTTCAAAGCATAGACAGTAAGAAGAGTCAGTTTTCTTGTACTTAAGTCGGCATTGTGCCTTTTCTATTTAATTCCGATGCAATTTCTGTGTTTCATCGTCAATAAGAAAGTCAGAGGGATACAGTAAAAATGAAGTGAAGCATCGGAATCTATAACTAGTGTCACATGAATGGTTCAAAACGTAGACAGTTAGGAGAGTCAGTTTTCTTGTACTTAAGTCGGCATTGTGCCTTTTGTATTTAACTCCGATGCAATTTCTGTGTTTCATCGTCAATAAGAAGGTCAGAGGGATACAGTAATCCTGAAGTGAAGCATCGAATCTATAACTAGTGTCACAGGAATGGTTCAAAGCATAGACAGTAAGAAGAGTCAGTTTTCTTGTACTTAAGTCGGCATTATGCCTTTTCTATTTAATTCCGATGCCATATCTGTGTTTCATCGTCAATAAGAAAGTCGGAGGGATACAGTAAAAATGAAGTGAAGCATCGGAATCTATAACTAGTGTCACAGGAATGGTTCAAAACATTGGCAGTAAGAAGAGTCAGTTTTCTTGTACTTCAGTCGGCATTGTGCCTTTTGTTTTTAATTCCGATGCAATTTCTGTGTTTCATCGTCAATAAGAAGGTCAGAGGGATACAGTAAACCTGAAGTGATGCATCGGAATCTATAACTAGTGTCACAGGAATGGCTCAATCATAGACAGTAAGAAGAGTCAGTTATCTTGTACTTAAGTCGGCATTGTGACTTTTGTATGTAATTCCGATGCAATTTCTGTGTTTCATCGTCAATAAGAAGGTCAGAGGGATACAGTAAACCTGAGGTGAAGTATCGGTAACTATAACTAGTGTCACAAGAATGGTTCAAAACATAGACAGTAAGAAGAGTCAGTTTTCTTGTACATAAGTCGGCATTGTGCCTTTCCTATTTAATTCCGAAGCAATTTCTGTAATTCATCGTCAATAAGAAGGTCAGAGGGATACAGTAAAACTGATGTGAAGCATCGGAATCTATAACTAGTGTCACAGGAATGGTTCAAAGCATAGACATTAAGAAGAGTTAGTTTTCTTGTACTTAAGTCGGCGTTGTGTCTTTTCAATTTATTTCCGATGCAATTTTTGTGTTTAATCGTCAATAAGAAAGTCGGAGGGATACAGTAAAAATGAAGTGAGGCATCGGAATCTATAACCTGTGTCACAGGAATGGTTCAAAACATAGACAGTAAGAAGAGTCAGTTTTCTTGTTCCTAAGTCGGCATTGTGCCTTTTGTATTTAATTACGATGAAATTTCTGTGTTTCATCGTCAATAAGAAGGTCAGAGGGATACAGTAATCCTGAAGTGAAGCATCGAATCTATAACTAGTGTCACAGGTATGGTTCAAAGCATAGACAGTAAGAAGAGTCAGTTTTCTTGTACTTAATTCGGCATTGTGCCTTTTCTATTTAATTCCGATGCAATTTCTGTGTTTCATCGTCAATAAGAAACTCAGAGTGATACAGTAAAAATGAAGTGAAGCATCGGAATCTATAACTAGTGTCACATGAATGGTTCAAAACATAGACAGTAAGAAGAGTCAGTTTTCTTGTACTTAAGTCGGCATTGTGCCTTTTGTATTTAACTCCGATGCAATTTCTGTGTTTCATCGTCAATAAGAAGGTCAGAGGGATACAGTAATCCTGAAGTGATGCATCGAATCTATAACTAGTGTCACAGGAATGGTTCAAAGCATAGACAGTAAGAAGAGTCAGTTTTCTTGTACTTAAGTCGGCATTGTGCCTTTTTTTATTTAATTCCGATGCCATTTCTGTGCTTCATCGTCAATAAGAAGGTCAGAGGGATACAGTAAACCTGAGGTGAAGTATCGGTAACTATAACTAGTGTCACAGGAATGGTTCAAAACATAGACAGTAAGAAGAGTCAGTTTTCTTGTACATAAGTCGGCATTGTGCCTTTCCTATTTAATTCCGAAGCAATTACTGTATTTCATCGTCAATAAGAAGGTCAGAGGGATACAGTAAAACTGATGTGAAGCATCGGAATCTATAACTAGTGTCACAGGAATGGTTCAAACATAGACAGTAAGAAGTGTCAGTTTTCTTGTACTTAAGTTGGCATTGTGCCTTCTGTATGTAACTCCTATGCAATTTCTGTGTTTCATCGTCAATTAGAAGGTCAGACGGATACAGTAAACCTGAGGTGCAGCATCGGAATCTATAACTAGTGTCATAGGAATGGTTAAAACATAGGCTGTAAGAAGAGACAGTTTTCTTGTACTTAAGTCGACATTGTGCCTTTTGTATTTAATTCCGATGCAATTTCTGTGTTTCATCGTCAATAAGAAGGTCAGAGGGATACAGTAAACCTGAAGTGAAGCATCGGAATCTATAGCTGGTGTCACAGGAATGGTTCAATCATAGACAGTAAGAAGAGTCAGATTTCATTTACTTAAGTCGGCATTGTGACTTTTGTATTTAATTCCGATGCAATTTCTGTGTTTCGTCGTCAATAAGAAGGTCAGAGGGGTACAGTAAGCCTGAGGTGAAGTATCGAAATCTATAACTGGTGTCACTGGAATGGTTCAAAACATAGACTGTAAGAAGAGTCAGTTTTCTTGTACTTATCTCGGCATTGTGCCTTTCCTATTTAATTCAGATGCAATTTCTGTGTTTCATCGTCAATATGAAGGTCAGAGGGATACAGTAAACCTGAAGCGAAGCATCGGAATGTATAACTAGTGTCACAGAAATGGTTCAAAACATAGACAGTAAGAAGAGTAAGTTTTCTTGTACTTAAGTCGGCATTGTGCCTTTTGTATTTAATTCCGATTTAATATCTGTTTTTCATCGTCAATAAGAAGGTCAGAGGGACACAGTAAACCTGAAGTGAAGCATCGAATCTATAACTAGTGTCACAGGAATGGTTCAAAGCATAGACATTAAGAAGAGTTAGTTTTCTTGTACTTAAGTCGGCGTTGTGCCTTTTCAATTTATTTCCGATGCAATTTTTGTGTTTAATCGTCAATAAGAAAGTCAGAGGGATACAGTAAAAATGAAGTGAAGCATCGGAATCTATAACTTGTGTCACAGGAATGGTTCAAAACATAGACAGTAAGAAGAGTCAGTTTCCTTGTTCTTAAGACGGCATTGTGCCTTTTGTATTTAATTCCAATGAAATTTCTGTGTTTCATCGTCAATAAGAAGGTCAGAGGGATACAGTAAACCTGAAGTGAAGCATCGAATCTAAAACTAGTGTCACAGGAATGGTTCAAAGCATAGACAGTAAGAAGAGTCATTTTTTTTGTACTTAAGTCGGCATTGTGCATTTTCTATTTATTTCCGATGCAATATATGTGTTTAATCGTCAATAAGAAAGTCAGAGGGATACAGTAAAAATGAAGTGAAGCATCGGAATCTATAATTAGTGTCACAGGAATGGTTCAAAACATAGACAGTAAGAAGAGTCAGTTTTCTTGTTCTTAAGTCGGCATTGTGCCTTTTGTAGTTAATTACGATGAAATTTCTGTGTTTCATCGTCAATAAGAAGGTCAGAGGGATACAGTAATCCTGAAGTGAAGCATCGAATCTATAACTAGTGTCACAGGTATGGTTCAAAGCATAGACAGTAAGAAGAGTCAGTTTTCTTGTACTTAAGTCGGCATTGTGCCTTTTCTATTTAATTCCGATGCAATTTCTGTGTTTCATCGTCAATAAGAAAGTCAGAGTGATACAGTAAAAATGAAGTGAGGCATCGGAATCTATAACTAGTGTCACATGAATGGTTCAAAACGTAGACAGTAAGGAGGGTCAGCTTTCTTGTACTGAAGTCGGCATTGTGCCTTTTGTATTTAACTCCCGTGCAATTTCTGTGTTTCATCGTCAATAAGAAGGTCAGAGGGATACTGTAAACCTGAAGTGAAGCAACTGAATTGATAACTAGTGTCACAGGAATGGTTCAAAACATAGGCAGTAAGAAGAGTCAGTTTTCTTGTACTTAAGTCGGCATTGTGCCTTTAGTATTTAATTCCGATGCAATTTCTGTGTTTCATCGTCAATAAGAAGGTCAGAGGGATACAGTAATCCTGAAGTGAAGCATCGAATCTATAACTAGTGTCACAGGAATGGTTCAAAGCATAGACAGTAAGAAGAGTCAGTTTTCTTGTACTTAAGTCGGCATTGTGCCTTTTCTATTTAATTCCGGTGCCATATCTGTGTTTCATCGTCAATAAGAAAGTCGGAGGGATACAGTAAAAATGAAGTGAAGCATCGGAATCTATAACTAGTGTCACAGGAATGGTTCAAAACATAGACAGTAAGAAGAGTCAGTTTTCTTGTTCCTAAGTCGGCATTGTGCCTTTTGTATTTAATTACGATGAAATTTCTGTGTTTCATCGTCAATAAGAAGGTCAGAGGGATACAGTAATCCTGAAGTGAAGCATCGAATCTATAACCAGTGTCACAGGTATGGTTCAAAGCATAGACAGTTAGAAGAGTCAGTTCTCTTGTACTTAATTCGGCATTGTGCCTTTTCTATTTAATTCCGATGCAATTTCTGTGTTTCATCGTCAATAAGAAACTCAGAGTGATACAGTAAAAATGAAGTGAAGCATCGGAATCTGTAACTAGTGTCACAGGAATGGTTCAAAACATAGGCAGTAAGAAAAGTCAGTTTTCTAGTACTTAAGTCGGCATTGTGACTTTTGTATTTAATTCCGACGCAATTTCTGTGTTTCATCGTCAATAAGAAGGTCAGAGGGATACAGTAAACCTGAGGTGCAGCATCGGAATCTATAACTAGTGTCATAGGAATGGTTAAAACATAGGCTGTAAGAAGAGTCAGTTTTCTTGTACTTAAGTCGACATTGTGCCTTTTGTATTTAATTCCGATGCAATTTCTGTGTTTCATCGTCAATAAGAAGGTCAGAGGGATACAGTAAACCTGAAGTCAAGCATCGGAATCTATAGCTGGTGTCACAGGAATGGTTCAATCATAGACAGTAAGAAGAGTCAGATTTCTTTTACTTAAGTCGGCATTGTGACTTTTGTATTTAATTCCGATGCAATTTCTGTGTTTCACCGTCAATAAGAAGGTCAGAGGGGTACAGTAAACCTGAGGTGAAGTATCGTAATCTATAACTGGTGTCACAGGAATGGTTCAAAACATAGACTGCAAGAATAGTCAGTTTTCTTGTACTTAAGTCGGCATTGTGCCTTTCCTATTTAATTCAGATGCAATTTCTGTGTTTCATCGTCAATATGAAGGTCAGAGGGATACAGTAAACCTGAAGTGAAGCATCGGAATCTATAACTAGTGTCACAGAAATGGTTCAAAACATAGACAGTAAGAAGAGTAAGTTTTCTTGTACTTAAGTCGGCATTGTGCCTTTTGTATTTAATTCCGATTTAATATCTGTTTTTCATCGTCAATAAGAAGGTCAGATGGATACAGTAAACCTGAAGTGAAGCATCGAATCTATAACCAGTGTCACAGGAATGGTTCAAAGCATAGACATTAAGAAGAGTTAGTTTTCTTGTACTTAAGTCGGCGTTGTGCCTTTTCAATTTATTTCCGATGCAATTTTTTTGTTTAATCGTCAATAAGAAAGTCAGAGGGATACGGTAAAAATGAAGTGAAGCATCGGAATCTATAACTTGTGTCACAGGAATTGTTCAAAACATAGACAGTAGAAGAGTCAGTTTCCTTGTTCTTAAGACGGCATTGTGCCTTTTGTATTTAATTCCAATGAAATTTCTGTGTTTCATCGTCAATAAGAAGGTCAAAGGGATACAGTAAACCTGAAGTGAAGCATCGAATCTAAAACTAGTGTCACAGGAATGGTTCAAAGCATAGACAGTAAGAAGAGTCATTTTTTTTGTACTTAAGTCGGCATTGTGCATTTTCTATTTATTTCCGATGCAATTTATGTGTTTAATCGTCAATAAGAAAGTCAGAGGGATACAGTAAAAATGAAGTGAAGCATCGGAATCTAGAATTAGTGTCACAGGAATGGTTCAAAGCATAGACAGTAAGAAGAGTCAGTTTTCTTGTTCTTAAGTCGCCATTGTGCCTTTTGTATTTAATTACGATGAAATTTCTGTTTTTCATCGTCAATAAGAAGGTCAGAGGGATACAGTAATCCTGAAGTGAAGCATCGAATCTATAACTAGTGTCACAGGTATGGTTCAAAGCATAGACAGTAAGAAGAGTCAGTTTTCTTGTACTTAAGACGGCATTGTGCCTTTTCTATTTAATTCCGATGCAATTTCTGTGTTTCATCGTCAATAAGAAAGTCAGAGTGATACAGTAAAAATGAAGTGAGGCATCGGAATCTATAACTAGTGTCACATGAATGGTTCAAAACGTAGACAGTAAGGAGGGTCAGCTTTCTTGTACTGAAGTCGGCATTGTGCCTTTTGTATTTAACTCCGGTGCAATTTCTGTGTTTCATCGTCAATAAGAAGGTCAGAGGGATACTGTAAACCTGAAGTGAAGCAACTGAATTGATAACTAGTGTCACACGAATGGTTCAAAACATAGGCAGTAAGAAGAGTCAGTTTTCTTGTACTTAAGTCGGCATTGTGCCTTTAGTATTTAATTCCGATGCAATTTCTGTGTTTCATCGTCAAGAAGAAGGTCAGAGGGATACAGTAATCCTGAAGTGAAGCATCGAATCTATAACTAGTGTCACAGGAATGGTTCAAAGCATAGACATTAAGAAGAGTTAGTTTTCTTGTACTTAAGTCGGCGTTGTGCCTTTTCAATTTATTTCCGATGCAATTTTTGTGTTTAATCGTCAATAAGAAAGTCAGAGGGATACAGTAAAAATGAAGTGAAGCATCGGAATCTATAACTTGTGTCACAGGAATGGTTCAAAACATAGACAGTAAGAAGAGTCAGTTTCCTTGTTCTTAAGACGGCATTGTGCCTTTTGTATTTAATTCCAATGAAATTTCTGTGTTTCATCGTCAATAAGAAGGTCAGAGGGATACAGTAAACCTGAAGTGAAGCATCGAATCTAAAACTAGTGTCACAGGAATGGTTCAAAGCATAGACAGTAAGAAGAGTCATTTTTTTTGTACTTAAGTCGGCATTGTGCATTTTCTATTTATTTCCGATGCAATTTATGTGTTTAATCGTCAATAAGAGAGTCAGAGGGATACAGTAAAAATGAAGTGAAGCATCGGAATCTATAATTAGTGTCACAGGAATGGTTCAAAACATAGACAGTAAGAAGAGTCAGTTTTCTTGTTCTTAAGTCGGCATTGTGCCTTTTGTATTTAATTACGATGAAATTTCTGTGTTTCATCGTCAATAAGAAGGTCAGAGGGATACAGTAATCCTGAAGTGAAGCATCGAATCTATAACTAGTGTCACAGGTATGGTTCAAAGCATAGACAGTAAGAAGAGTCAGTTTTCTTGTACTTAAGTCGGCATTGTGCCTTTTCTATTTAATTCCGATGCAATTTCTGTGTTTCATCGTCAATAAGAAAGTCAGAGTGATACAGTAAAAATGAAGTGAGGCATCGGAATCTATAACTAGTGTCACATGAATGGTTCAAAACGTAGACAGTAAGGAGGGTCAGCTTTCTTGTACTGAAGTCGGCATTGTGCCTTTTGTATTTAACTCCGGTGCAATTTCTGTGTTTCATCGTCAATAAGAAGGTCAGAGGGATACTGTAAACCTGAAGTGAAGCAACTGAATTGATAACTAGTGTCACAGGAATGGTTCAAAACATAGGCAGTAAGAAGAGTCAGTTTTCTTGTACTTAAGTCGGCATTGTGCCTTTAGTATTTAATTCCGATGCAATTTCTGTGTTTCATCGTCAATAAGAAGGTCAGAGGGATACAGTAATCCTGAAGTGAAGCATCGAATCTATAACTAGTGTCACAGGAATGGTTCAAAACATAGACAGTAAGAAGAGTCAGTTTTCTTGTACTTAAGTCGGCATTGTGCCTTTTCTATTTAATTCCGATGCCATATCTGTGTTTCATCGTCAATAAGAAAGTCGGAGGGATACAGTAAAAATGAAGTGAAGCATCGGAATCTATAACTAGTGTCACAGGAATGGTTCAAAACATAGACAGTAAGAAGAGTCAGTTTTCTTGTTCCTAAGTCGGCATTGTGCCTTTTGTATTTAATTACGATGAAATTTCTGTGTTTCATCGTCAATAAGAAGGTCAGAGGGATACAGTAATCCTGAAGTGAAGCATCGAATCTATAACTAGTGTCACAGGTATGGTTCAAAGTATAGACAGTAAGAAGAGTCAGTTCTCTTGTACTTAATTCGGCATTGTGCCTTTTCTATTTAATTCCGATGCAATTTCTGTGTTTCATCGTCAATAAGAAACTCAGAGTGATACAGTAAAAATGAAGTGAAGCATCGGAATCTGTAACTAGTGTCACAGGAATGGTTCAAAACATAGGCAGTAAGAAGAGTCAGTTTTCTTGTACTTCAGTCGGCATTGTGCCTTTTGTATTTAATTCCGATGCAAAATTCTGTGTTTCATCGTCAATAAGAAGGTCAGTGGGATACAGTAAACCTGAAGTGATGCATCGGAATCTATAACTAGTGTCACAGGAATGGTTCAATCATAGACAGTAAGAAGAGTCAGTTTTCTAGTACTTAAGTCGGCATTGTGACTTTTGTATTTAATTCCGACGCAATTTCTGTGTTTCATCGTCAATAAGAAGGTCAGAGGGATACAGTAAACCTGAGGGGAAGTATCGGTAACTATAACTAGTGTCACAGGAATGGTTCAAAGCATAGACAGTAAGAAGAGTCAGTTTTCTTGTACATAAGTCGGCATTGTGCCTTTCCTATTTAATTCCGAAGCAATTGCTGTATTTCATCGTAAATAAGAAGGTCAGAGGGATACAGTAAAACTGACGTGAAGCATCGGAATCTATAACTAGTGTCACAGGAATGGTTCAAACATAGACAGTAAGAAGTGTCAGTTTTCTTGTACTTAAGTCAGCATTGTGCCTTTTGTATTTAACTCCTATGCAATTTCTGTGTTTCATCGTCAATTAGAAGGTCAGAGGGATACAGTAAACCTGAGGTGCAGCATCGGAATCTATAACTAGTGTCATTGGAATGGTTCAAAGCATAGACAGTAAGAAGAGTCATTTTTTTTGTACTTAAGTCGGCATTGTGCATTTTCTATTTATTTCCGATGCAATTTATGTGTTTAATCGTCAATAAGAAAGTCAGAGGGATACAGTAAACCTGAAGTGAAGCATCGGAATCTATAGCTGGTGTCACAGGAATGGTTCAATCATAGACAGTAAGAAGAGTCAGATTTCTTATACTTAAGTCGGGATTGTGACTTTTGTATTTAATTCCGATGCAATTTCTGTGTTTCATCGTCAATAAGAAGGTCAGAGGGGTACAGTAAACCTGAAGTGAAGCATCGGAATCTATAACTAGTGTCACAGAAATGGTTCAAAACATAGACAGTAAGAAGAGTAAGTTTTCTTGTACTTAAGTCGGCATTGTGCCTTTTGTATTTAATTCCGATTTAATATCTGTTTTTCATCGTCAATAAGAAGGTCAGATGGATACAGTAAACCTGAAGTGAAGCATCGAATATATAACTAGTGTCACAGGAATGGTTCAAAGCATAGACATTAAGAAGAGTTAGTTTTCTTGTACTTAAGTCGGCGTTGTGCCTTTTCAATTTATTTCCGATGCAATTTTTTTGTTTAATCGTCAATAAGAAAGTCAGAGGGATACAGTAAAAATGAAGTGAAGCATCGGAATCTATAACTTGTGTCACAGGAATTGTTCAAAACATAGACAGTAAGAAGAGTCAGTTTCCTTGTTCTTAAGACGGCATTGTGCCTTTTGTATTTAATTCCAATGAAATTTCTGTGTTTCATCGTCAATAAGAAGGTCACAGGGATACAGTAAACCTGAAGTGAAGCATCGAATCTAAAACTAGTGTCACAGGAATGGTTCAAAGCATAGACAGTAAGAAGAGTCATTTTTTTTGTACTTAAGTCGGCATTGTGCATTTTCTATTTATTTCCGATGCAATTTATGTGTTTAATCGTCAATAAGAAAGTCAGAGGGATACAGTAAAAATGAAGTGAAGCATCGGAATCTATAATTAGTGTCACAGGAATGGTTCAAAACATAGACAGTAAGAAGAGTCAGTTTTCTTGTTCTTAAGTCGGCATTGTGCCTTTTGTATTTAATTACGATGAAATTTCTGTGTTTCATCGTCAATAAGAAGGTCAGAGGGATACAGTAATCCTGAAGTGAAGCATCGAATCTATAACTAGTGTCACAGGTATGGTTCAAAGCATAGACAGTAAGAAGAGTCAGTTTTCTTGTACTTAAGTCGGCATTGTGCCTTTTCTATTTAATTCCGATGCAATTTCTGTGTATCATCGTCAATAAGAAAGTCAGAGTGATACAGTAAAAATGAAGTGAGGCATCGGAATCTATAACTAGTGTCACATGAATGGTTCAAAACGTAGACAGTAAGGAGGGTCAGCTTTCTTGTACTGAAGTCGGCATTGTGCCTTTTGTATTTAACTCCGGTGCAATTTCTGTGTTTCATCGTCAATAAGAAGGTCAGAGGGATACTGTAAACCTGAAGTGAAGCAACTGAATTGATAACTAGTGTCACAGGAATGGTTCAAAACATAGGCAGTAAGAAGAGTCAGTTTTCTTGTACTTAAGTCGGCATTGTGCCTTTAGTATTTAATTCCGATGCAATTTCTGTGTTTCATCGTCAATAAGAAGGTCAGAGGGATACAGTAATCCTGAAGTGAAGCATCGAATCTATAACTAGTGTCACAGGAATGGTTCAAAGCATAGACAGTAAGAAGAGTCAGTTTTCTTGTACTTAAGTCGGCATTGTGCCTTTTCTATTTAATTCCGATGCCATATCTGTGTTTCATCGTCAATAAGAAAGTCGGAGGGATACAGTAAAAATGAAGTGAAGCATCGGAATCTATAACTAGTGTCACAGGAATGGTTAAAACATAGGCAGTAAGATGAGTCAGTTTTCTTCTACTTAAGTCGGCATTGTGCCTTTTGTATTTAATTCCGATGCAATTTCTGTGTTTCATCGTCAATAAGAAGGTCAGAGGGATGCAGTAACCCTGAAGTGAAGCAGCGGAATCTATAACTAGTGTCACAGGAATGGTTCAATCATAGACAGTAAGAAGAGTCAGATTTCTTGTACTTAAGTCGGCATTGTGACTTTTGTATTTAATTCCGATGCAATTTTTGTGTTTCATCGTCAATAAGAAGGTCAGAGGGATATAGTAAACCTGAGGTGAAGTATCGGAATCTATAACTACTATCACAGGAATGGTTCAAAACATAGACTGTAAGAAGAGTCAGTTTTCTTGTACTTAAGTCGGCAATGTGCCTTTCCTATTTAATTCAGATGCAATTTCTGTGTTTCATCGTCAATATGAAGGTCAGAGGGATACAGTAAACCTGAAGTGAAGCATCGGATTCTATAACTAGTGTCACAGAAATGGTTCAAAACATAGACAGTAAGAAGAGTAAGTTTTCTTGTACTTAAGTCGGCATTGTGCGTTTTGTATTTAATTCCGATGAAATATCTGTTTTTCATCGTCAATAAGATGGTCAGAGGGATACAGTAAACCTGAAGTGAAGCATCGAATCTATAACTAGTGTCACAGGAATGGTTCAAAGCATAGACATTAAGAAGAGTTAGTTTTCTTGTACTTGAGTCGGCGTTGTGTCATTTCAATTTATTTCCGATGCAATTTTTGTGTTTAATCGTCAATAAGAAAGTCAGAGGGATACAGTAAAAATGAAGTGAGGCATCGGAATCTATAACCTGTGTCACAGGAATGGTTCAAAACATAGATAGTAAGAAGAGTCAGTTTTCTTGTTCCTAAGTCGGCATTGTGCCTTTTGTATTTAATTACGATGAAATTTCTGTGTTTCATCGTCAATAAGAAGGTCAGAGGGATACAGTAATCCTGAAGTGAAGCATCGAATCTATAACTAGTGTCACAGGTATGGTTCAAAGCATAGACAGTAAGAAGAGTCAGTTTTCTTGTACTTAATTCGGCATTGTGTCTTTTCTATTTAATTCCGATGCAATTTCTGTGTTTCATCGTCAATAAGAAACTCAGAGTGATACAGTAAAAATGAAGTGAAGCATCGGAATCTACAACTAGTGTCACATGAATGGTTCAAAACGTAGACAGTAAGAAGAGTCAGTTTTCTTGTACTTAAGTCGGCATTGTGCCTTTTGTATTTAACTCCGATGCAATTTCTGTGTTTCATCGTCAACAAGAAGGTCGGAGGGATACTGTAAACCTGAAGTGAAGCAACGGAATTGATAACTAGTGTCACAGGAATGGTTCAAAGCATAGGCAGTAAGAAGGGTCAGTTTTCTTGTACTTAAGTCGGCATTGAGCCTTTTGTATTTAATTCCGATGCAATTTCTGTGTTTCATCGTCAATAAGAAGGTCAGAGGGATACAGTAATCCTGAAGTGATGCATCGAATCTATAACTAGTGTCACAGGAATGGTTCAAAGCATAGACAGTAAGAAGAGTCAGTTTTCTTGTACTTAAGTCGGCATTGTGCCTTTTTTTATTTAATTCCGATGCCATTTCTGTGTTTCATCGTCAATAAGAAGGTCAGAGGGATACAGTAAACCTGAAGTGAAGCATCGGAATCTATAGCTGGTGTCACAGGAATGGTTCAATCATAGACAGTAAGAAGAGTCAGATTTCTTTTACTTAAGTCGGCATTGTGACTTTTGTATTTAATTCCGATGCAATTTCTGTGTTTCATCGTCAATAAGAAGGTCAGAGGGGTACAGTAAACCTGAGGTGAAGTATCGAGATCTATAACTGGTGTCACAGGAATGGTTCAAAACATAGACTGTAAGAAGAGTCAGTTTTCTTGTACTTAAGTCGGCATTGTGCCTTTCCTATTTAATTCAGATGCAATTTCTGTGTTTCATCGTCAATATGAAGGTCAGAGGGATACAGTAAACCTGAAGTGAAGCATCGGAATCTATAACTAGTGTCACAGAAATGGTTCAAAACATAGACAGTAAGAAGAGTAAGTTTTCTTGTACTTAAGTCGGCATTGTGCCTTTTGTATTTAATTCCGATTTAATATCTGTTTTTCATCGTCAATAAGAAGGTCAGAGGGATACAGTAAACCTGAAGTGAAGCATCGAATCTATAACTAGTGTCACAGGAATGGTTCAAAGCATAGACATTAAGAAGAGTTAGTTTTCTTGAACTTAAGTCGGCGTTGTGCCTTTTCAATTTATTTCCGATGCAATTTTTGTGTTTAATCGTCAATAAGAAAGTCAGAGGGATACAGTAAAAATGAAGTGAAGCATCGGAATCTATAACTTGTGTCACAGGAATGGTTCAAAACATAGACAGTAAGAAGAGTCAGTTTCCTTGTTCTTAAGACGGCATTGTGCCTTTTGTATTTAATTCCAATGAAATTTCTGTGTTTCATCGTCAATAAAAAGGTCAGAGGGATACAGTAAACCTGAAGTGATGCATCGAATCTAAAACTAGTGTCACAGGAATGGTTCAAAGCATAGACAGTAAGAAGAGTCATTTTTTTTGTACTTAAGTCGGCATTGTGCATTTTCTATTTATTTCCGATGCAATTTATGTGTTTAATCGTCAATAAGAAAGTCAGAGGGATACAGTAAAAATGAAGTGAAGCATCGGAATCTATAATTAGTGTCACAGGAATGGTTCAAAACATAGACAGTAAGAAGAGTCAGTTTTCTTGTTCCTAAGTCGGCATTGTGCCTTTTGTATTTAATTACGATGAAATTTCTGTGTTTCATCGTCAATAAGATGGTCAGAGGGATACAGTAATCCTGAAGTGAAGCATCGTATCTATAACTAGTGTCACAGGTATGGTTCAAAGCATAGACAGTAAGAAGAGTCAGTTTTCTTGTACTTAAGTCGGCATTGTGCCTTTTCTATTTAATTCCGATGCAATTTCTGTGTTTCATCGTCAATAAGAAAGTCAGAGGGATACAGTAAAAATGAAGTGAGGCATCGGAATCTATAACTAGTGTCACATGAATGGTTCAAAACGTAGACAGTAAGGAGGGTCAGCTTTCTTGTACTGAAGTCGGCATTGTGCCTTTTGTATTTAACTCCGGTGCAATTTCTGTGTTTCATCGTCAATAAGAAGGTCAGAGGGATACTGTAAACCTGAAGTGAAGCAACTGAATTGATAACTAGTGTCACAGGAATGGTTCAAAACATAGGCAGTAAGAAGAGTCAGTTTTCTTGTACTTAAGTCGGCATTGTGCCTTTAGTATTTAATTCCGATGCAATTTCTGTGTTTCATCGTCAATAAGAAGGTCAGAGGGATACAGTAATCCTGAAGTGAAGCATCGAATCTATAACTAGTGTCACAGGAATGGTTCAAAGCATAGACAGTAAGAAGAGTCAGTTTTCTTGTACTTAAGTCGGCATTGCGCCTTTTCTATTTAATTCCGATGCCATATCTGTGTTTCATCGTCAATAAGAAAGTCGGAGGGATACAGTAAAAATGAAGTGAAGCATCGGAATCTATAACTAGTGTCACAGGAATGGTTCAAAACATAGACAGTAAGAAGAGTCAGTTTTCTTGTTCCTAAGTCGGCATTGTGCCTTTTGTATTTAATTACGATGAAATTTCTGTGTTTCATCGTCAATAAGAAGGTCAGAGGGATACAGTAATCCTGAAGTGAAGCATCGAATCTATAACTAGTGTCACAGGTATGGTTCAAAGCATAGACAGTAAGAAGAGTCAGTTCTCTTGTACTTAATTCGGCATTTTGCCTTTTCTATTTAATTCCGATGCAATTTCTGTGTTTCATCGTCAATAAGAAACTCAGAGTGATACAGTAAAAATGAAGTGAAGCATCGGAATCTGTAACTAGTGTCACAGGAATGGTTCAAAACATAGGCAGTAAGAAGAGTCAGTTTTCTTGTACTTCAGTCGGCATTGTGCCTTTTGTATTTAATTCCGATGCAAAATTCTGTGTTTCATCGTCAATAAGAAGGTCAGAGGGATCCAGTAAACCTGAAGTGATGCATCGGAATCTATAACTAGTGTCACAGGAATGGTTCAATCATAGACAGTAAGAAGAGTCAGTTTTCTAGTACTTAAGTCGGCATTGTGACTTTTGTATTTAATTCCGACGCAATTTCTGTGTTTCATCGTCAATAAGAAGGTCAGAGGGATACAGTAAACCTGAGGTGAAGTATCGGTAACTATAACTAGTGTCACAGGAATGGTTCAAAACATAGACAGTAAGAAGAGTCAGTTTTCTTGTACATAAGTCGGCATTGTGCCTTTCCTATTTAATTCCGAAGCTATTGCTGTATTTCATCGTCAATAAGAAGGTCAGAGGGATACAGTAAAACTGACGTGAAGCATCGGAATCTATAACTAGTGTCACAGGAATGGTTCAAACATAGACAGTAAGAAGTGTCAGTTTTCTTGTACTTAAGTCGGCATTGTGCCTTTTGTATTTAACTCCTATGCAATTTCTGTGTTTCATCGTCAATTAGAAGGTCAGAGGGATACAGTAAACCTGAGGTGCAGCATCGGAATCTATAACTAGTGTCATAGGAACGGTTAAAACATAGGCTGTAAGAAGAGTCAGTTTTCTTGTACTTAAGTCGACATTGTGCCTTTTGTATTTAATTCCGATGCAATTTCTGTGTTTCATCGTCAATAAGAAGGTCAGAGGGATACAGTAAACCTGAAGTGAAGCATCGGAATCTATAGCTGGTGTCACAGGAATGGTTCAATCATAGACAGTAAGAAGAGTCAGATTTCTTTTACTTAAGTCGGCATTGTGACTTTTGTATTTAATTCTGATGCAATTTCTGCGTTTCATCGTCAATAAGAAGGTCAGAGGGGTACAGTAAACCTGAGGTGAAGTATCGAAATCTATAACTGGTGTCACAGGAATGGTTCAAAACATAGACTGCAAGAATAGTCAGTTTTCTTGTACTTAAGTCGGCATTGTGCCTTTCCTATTTAATTCAGATGCAATTTCTGTGTTTCATCGTCAATATGAAGGTCAGAGGGATACAGTAAACCTGAAGTGAAGCATCGGAATCTATAACTAGTGTCACAGAAATGGTTCAAAACATAGACAGTAAGAAGAGTAAGTTTTCTTGTACTTAAGTCGGCATTGTGCCTTTTGTATTTAATTCCGATTTGATATCTGTTTTTCATCGTCAATAAGAAGGTCAGATGGATACAGTAAACCTGAAGTGAAGCATCGAATCTATAACTAGTGTCACAGGAATGGTTCAAAGCATAGACATTAAGAAGAGTTAGTTTTCTTGTACTTAAGTCGGCGTTGTGCCTTTTCAATTTATTTCCGATGCAATTTTTGTGTTTAATCGTCAATAAGAAAGTCAGAGGGATACAGTAAAAATGAAGTGAAGCATCGGAATCTATAACTTGTGTCACAGGAATTGTTCAAAACATAGACAGTAAGAAGAGTCAGTTTCCTTGTTCTTAAGACGGCATTGTGCCTATTGTATTTAATTCCAATGAAATTTCTGTGTTTCATCGTCAATAAGAAGGTCAGAGGGATACAGTAAACCTGAAGTGAAGCATCGAATCTAAAACTAGTGTCACAGGAATGGTTCAAAGCATAGACAGTAAGAAGAGTCATTTTTTTTGTACTTAAGTCGGCATTGTGCATTTTCTATTTATTTCCGATGCAATTTATGTGTTTAATCGTCAATAAGAAAGTCAGAGGGATACAGTAAAAATGAAGTGAAGCATCGGAATCTATAATTAGTGTCACAGGAATGGTTCAAAACATAGACACTAAGAAGAGTCGGTTTTCTTGTTCTTAAGTCGGCATTGTGCCTTTTGTATTTCATTACGATGAAATTTCTGTGTTTCATCGTCAATAAGAAGGTCAGAGGGATACAGTAATCCTGAAGTGATGCATCGAATCTATAACTAGTGTCACAGGAATGGTTCAAAGCATAGACATTAAGAAGAGTTAGTTTTCTTGTACTTAAGTCGGCGTTGTGTCTTTTCAATTTATTTCCGATGCAATTTTTGTGTTTAATCGTCAATAAGAAAGTCAGAGGGATACAGTAAAAATGAAGTGAGGCATCGGAATCTATAACCTGTGTCACAGGAATGGTTCAAAACATAGATAGTAAGAAGAGTCAGTTTCCTTGTTCCTAAGTCGGCATTGTGCCTTTTGTATTTAATTACGATGAAATTTCTGTGTTTCATCGTCAATAAGAAGGTCAGAGGGATACAGTAATCCTGAAGTGAAGCATCGAATCTATAACTAGTGTCACAGGTATGGTTCAAAGCATAGACAGTAAGAAGAGTCAGTTTTCTTGTACTTAATTCGGCATTGTGTCTTTTCTATTTAATTCCGATGCAATTTCTGTGTTTCATCGTCAATAAGAAACTCAGAGTGATACAGTAAAAATGAAGTGAAGCATCGGAATCTACAACTAGTGTCACATGAATGGTTCAAAACGTAGACAGTAAGAAGAGTCAGTTTTCTTGTACTTAAGTCGGCATTGTGCCTTTTGTATTTAACTCCGATGCAATTTCTGTGTTTCATCGTCAACAAGAAGGTCGGAGGGATACTGTAAACCTGAAGTGAAGCAACGGAATTGATAACTAGCGTCACAGGAATGGTTCAAAGCATAGGCAGTAAGAAGAGTCAGTTTTCTTGTACTTAAGTCGGCATTGAGCCTTTTGTATTTAATTCCGATGCAATTTCTGTGTTTCATCGTCAATAAGAAGGTCAGAGGGATACAGTAATCCTGAAGTGATGCATCGAATCTATAACTAGTGTCACAGGAATGGTTCAAAGCATAGACAGTAAGAAGAGTCAGTTTTCTTGTACTTAAGTCGGCATTGTGCCTTTTTTTATTTAATTCCGATGCCATTTCTGTGTTTCATCGTCAATAAGAAGGTCAGAGGGATACAGTAAACCTGAAGTGAAGCATCGGAATCTATAGCTGGTGTCACAGGAATGGTTCAATCATAGACAGTAAGAAGAGTCAGATTTCTTTTACTTAAGTCGGCATTGTGACTTTTGTATTTAATTCCGATGCAATTTCTGTGTTTCATCGTCAATAAGAAGGTCAGAGGGGTACAGTAAACCTGAGGTGAAGTATCGAGATCTATAACTGGTGTCACAGGAATGGTTCAAAACATAGACTGTAAGAAGAGTCAGTTTTCTTGTACTTAAGTCGGCATTGTGCCTTTCCTATTTAATTCAGATGCAATTTCTGTGTTTCATCGTCAATATGAAGGTCAGAGGGATACAGTAAACCTGAAGTGAAGCATCGGAATCTATAACTAGTGTCACAGAAATGGTTCAAAACATAGACAGTAAGAAGAGTAAGTTTTCTTGTACTTAAGTCGGCATTGTGCCTTTTGTATTTAATTCCGATTTAATATCTGTTTTTCATCGTCAATAAGAAGGTCAGAGGGATACAGTAAACCTGAAGTGAAGCATCGAATCTATAACTAGTGTCACAGGAATGGTTCAAAGCATAGACATTAAGAAGAGTTAGTTTTCTTGTACTTAAGTCGGCGTTGTGCCTTTTCAATTTATTTCCGATGCAATTTTTGTGTTTAATCGTCAATAAGAAAGTCAGAGGGATACAGTAAAAATGAAGTGAAGCATCGGAATCTATAACTTGTGTCACAGGAATGGTTCAAAACATAGACAGTAAGAAGAGTCAGTTTCCTTGTTCTTAAGACGGCATTGTGCCTTTTGTATTTAATTCCAATGAAATTTCTGTGTTTCATCGTCAATAAGAAGGTCAGAGGGATACAGTAAACCTGAAGTGATGCATCGAATCTAAAACTAGTGTCACAGGAATGGTTCAAAGCATAGACAGTAAGAAGAGTCATTTTTTTTGTACTTAAGTCGGCATTGTGCATTTTCTATTTATTTCCGATGCAATTTATGTGTTTAATCGTCAATAAGAAAGTCAGAGGGATACAGTAAAAATGAAGTGAAGCATCGGAATCTATAATTAGTGTCACAGGAATGGTTCAAAACATAGACAATAAGAAGAGTCAGTTTTCTTGTCCTTAAGTCGGCATTGTGCCTTTTGTATTTAATTACGATGAAATTTCTGTGTTTCATCGTCAATAAGATGGTCAGAGGGATACAGTAATCCTGAAGTGAAGCATCGAATCTATAACTAGTGTCACAGGTATGGTTCAAAGCATAGACAGTAAGAAGAGTCAGTTTTCTTGTACTGAAGTCGGCATTGTGCCTTTTCTATTTAATTCCGATGCAATTTCTGTGTTTCATCGTCAATAAGAAAGTCAGAGTGATACAGTAAAAATGAAGTGAGGCATCGGAATCTATAACTAGTGTCACATGAATGGTTCAAAACGTAGACAGTAAGGAGGGTCAGCTTTCTTGTACTGAAGTCGGCATTGTGCCTTTTGTATTTAACTCCGGTGCAATTTCTGTGTTTCATCGTCAATAAGAAGGTCAGAGGGATACTGTAAACCTGAAGTGAAGCAACTGAATTGATAACTAGTGTCACAGGAATGGTTCAAAACATAGGCAGTAAGAAGAGTCAGTTTTCTTGTACTTAAGTCGGCATTGTGCCTTTAGTATTTAATTCCGATGCAATTTCTGTGTTTCATCGTCAATAAGAAGGTCAGAGGGATACAGTAATCCTGAAGTGAAGCATCGAATCTATAACTAGTGTCACAGGAATGGTTCTAAGCATAGACAGTAAGAAGAGTCAGTTTTCTTGTACTTAAGTCGGCATTGCGCCTTTTCTATTTAATTCCGATGCCATATCTGTGTTTCATCGTCAATAAGAAAGTCGGAGGGATACAGTAAAAATGAAGTGAAGCATCGGAATCTATAACTAGTGTCACAGGAATGGTTCAAAACATAGACAGTAAGAAGAGTCAGTTTTCTTGTTCCTAAGTCGGCATTGTGCCTTTTGTATTTAATTACGATGAAATTTCTGTGTTTCATCGTCAATAAGAAGGTCAGAGGGATACAGTAATCCTGAAGTGAAGCATCGAATCTATAACTAGTGTCACAGGTATGGTTCAAAGCATAGACAGTAAGAAGAGTCAGTTCTCTTGTACTTAATTCGGCATTTTGCCTTTTCTATTTAATTCCGATGCAATTTCTGTGTTTCATCGTCAATAAGAAACTCAGAGTGATACAGTAAAAATGAAGTGAAGCATCGGAATCTGTAACTAGTGTCACAGGAATGGTTCAAAACATAGGCAGTAAGAAGAGTCAGTTTTCTTGTACTTCAGTCGGCATTGTGCCTTTTGTATTTAATTCCGATGCAAAATTCTGTGTTTCATCGTCAATAAGAAGGTCAGAGGGATACAGTAAACCTGAAGTGATGCATCGGAATCTATAACTAGTGTCACGGGAATGGTTCAATCATAGACAGTAAGAAGAGTCAGTTTTCTAGTACTTTAGTCGGCATTGTGACTTTTGTATTTAATTCCGACGCAATTTCTGGGTTTCATCGTCAATAAGAAGGTCAGAGGGATACAGTAAACCTGAGGTGAAGTATCGGTAACTATAACTAGTGTCACAGGAATGGTTCAAAACATAGACAGTAAGAAGAGTCAGTTTTCTTGTACATAAGTCGGCATTGTGCCTTTCCTATTTAATTCCGAAGCAATTGCTGTATTTCATCGTCAATAAGAAGGTCAGAGGGATACAGTAAAACTGACGTGAAGCATCGGAATCTATAACTAGTGTCACAGGAATGGTTCAAACATAGACAGTAAGAAGTGTCAGTTTTCTTGTACTTAAGTCGGCATTGTGCCTTTTGTATTTAACTCCTATGCAATTTCTGTGTTTCATCGTCAATTAGAAGGTCAGAGGGATACAGTAAACCTGAGGTGCAGCATCGGAATCTATAACTAGTGTCATAGGAATGGTTAAAACATAGGCTGTAAGAAGAGTCAGTTTTCTTGTACTTAAGTCGACATTGTGCCTTTTGTATTTAATTCCGATGCAATTTCTGTGTTTCATCGTCAATAAGAAGGTCAGAGGGATACAGTAAACCTGAAGTGAAGCATCGGAATCTATAGCTGGTGTCACAGGAATGGTTCAATCATAGACAGTAAGAAGAGTCAGATTTCTTTTACTTAAGTCGGCATTGTGACTTTTGTATTTAATTCTGATGCAATTTCTGCGTTTCATCGTCAATAAGAAGGTCAGAGGGGTACAGTAAACCTGAGGTGAAGTATCGAAATCTATAACTGGTGTCACAGGAATGGTTCAAAACATAGACTGCAAGAATAGTCAGTTTTCTTGTACTTAAGTCGGCAATGTGCCTTTCCTATTTAATTCAGATGCAATTTCTGTGTTTCATCGTCAATATGAAGGTCAGAGGGATACAGTAAACCTGAAGTGAAGCATCGGAATCTATAACTAGTGTCACAGAAATGGTTCAAAACATAGACAGTAAGAAGAGTAAGTTTTCTTGTACTTAAGTCGGCATTGTGCCTTTTGTATTTAATTCCGATTTGATATCTGTTTTTCATCGTCAATAAGAAGGTCAGATGGATACAGTAAACCTGAAGTGAAGCATCGAATCTATAACTAGTGTCACAGGAATGGTTCAAAGCATAGACATTAAGAAGAGTTAGTTTTCTTGTACTTAAGTCGGCGTTGTGCCTTTTCAATTTATTTCCGATGCAATTTTTGTGTTTAATCGTCAATAAGAAAGTCAGAGGGATACAGTAAAAATGAAGTGAAGCATCGGAATCTATAACTTGTGTCACAGGAATTGTTCAAAACATAGACAGTAAGAAGAGTCAGTTTCCTTGTTCTTAAGACGGCATTGTGCCTATTGTATTTAATTCCAATGAAATTTCTGTGTTTCATCGTCAATAAGAAGGTCAGAGGGATACAGTAAACCTGAAGTGAAGCATCGAATCTAAAACTAGTGTCACAGGAATGGTTAAAAGCATAGACAGCAAGAAGAGTCATTTTTTTTGTCCTTAAGTCGGCATTGTGCATTTTCTATTTATTTCCGATGCAATTTATGTGTTTAATCGTCAATAAGAAAGTCAGAGGGATACAGTAAAAATGAAGTGAAGCATCGGAATCTATAATTAGTGTCACAGGAATGGTTCAAAACATAGACACTAAGAAGAGTCGGTTTTCTTGTTCTTAAGTCGGCATTGTGCCTTTTGTATTTAATTACGATGAAATTTCTGTGTTTCATCGTCAATAAGAAGGTCAGAGGGATACTGTAAACCTGAAGTGAAGCAACTGAATTGATAACTAGTGTCACAGGAATGGTTCAAAACATAGGCAGTAAGAAGAGTCAGTTTTCTTGTACTGAAGTCGGCATTGTGCCTTTAGTATTTAATTCCGATGCAATTTCTGTGTTTCATCGTCAATAAGAAGGTCAGAGGGATACAGTAATCCTGAAGTGAAGCAGCGATCTATAACTAGTGTCACAGGAATGGTTCAAAGCATAGACAGTAAGAAGAGTCAGTTTTCTTGTACTTAAGTCGGCATTGTGCCTTTTCTATTTAATTCCGATGCCATATCTGTGTTTCATCGTCAATAAGAAAGTCGGAGGGATACAGTAAACCTGAAGTGATGCATCGGACTCTATAACTAGTGTCACAGGAATGGTTCAATCATAGACAGTAAGAAGAGTCAGTTTTCTAAAACTCAAGTCGGCATTGTGACTTTTGTATTTAATTCCGACGCAATTTCTGTGTTTCATCGTCAATAAGAAGGTCAGAGGGATACAGTAAACCTGAGGTGAAGTATCGGTAACTATAACTAGTGTCACAGGAATGGTTCAAAACATAGACAGTAAGAAGAGTCAGTTTTCTTGTACATAAGTCGGCATTGTGCTTTTCCTATTTAATTCCGAAGCAATTGCTGTATTTCATCGTCAATAAGAAGGTCAGAGGGATACAGTAAAACAGACGTGAAGCATCGGAATCTATAACTAGTGTCACAGGAATCGTTCAAACATAGACAGTAAGAAGTGTCAGTTTTCTTGTACTTAAGTCGGCATTGTGCCTTTCCTATTTAATTCAGATGCAATTTCTGTGTTTCATCGTCAATATGAAGGTCAGAGGGATACAGTAAACCTGAAGTGAAGCATCGGAATCTATAACTAGTGTCACAGAAATGGTTCAAAACATAGACAGTAAGAAGAGTAAGTTTTCTTGTACTTAAGTCGGCATTGTGCATAATGTATTTAATTCCGATTTAATATCTGTTTTTCATCGTCAATAAGAAGGTCAGAGGGATACAGTAAACCTGAAGTGAAGCATCGAATCTATAACTAGAGTCACAGGAATGGTTCAAAGCATAGACATGAAGAAGAGTTAGTTTTCTTGTACTTAAGTCGGCGTTGTGCCTTTTCAATTTATTTCCGATGCAATTTTTGTGTTTAATCGTCAATAAGAAAGTCAGAGGGATACAGTAAAAATGAAGTGAAGCATCGGAATCTATAACTTGTGTCACAGGAATGGTTCAAAACATAGACAGTAAGAAGAGTCAGTTTCCTTGTTCTTAAGACGGCATTGTGCCTTTTGTATTTAATTCCAATGAAATTTCTGTGTTTCATCGTCAATAAGAAGGTCAGAGGGATACAGTAAACCTGAAGTGAAGCATCGAATCTATAACTAGTGTCACAGGAATGGTTCAAAGCATAGACAGTAAGAAGAGTCATTTTTTTTTGTACTTAAGTCGGCATTGTGCATTTTCTATTTATTTCCGATGCAATTTATGTGTTTAATCGTCAATAAGAAAGTCAGAGTGATACAGTAAAAATGAAGTGAAGCATCGGAATCTATAATTAGTGTCACAGGAATGGTTCAAAACATAGACAGTAAGAAGAGTCAGTTTTCTTGTTCTTAAGTCGGCATTGTGCCTTTTGTATTTAATTACGATGAAATTTCTGTGTTTCATCGTCAATAAGAAGGTCAGAGGGATACAGTAATCCTGAAGTGAAGCATCGAATCTATAACTAGTGTCACAGGTATGGTTCAAAGCATAGACAGTAAGAATAGTCAGTTTTCTTCTACTTAAGTCGGCATTGTGCCTTTTCTATTTAATTCCGATGCAATTTCTGTGTTTCATCTTCAATAAGAAAGTCAGAGTGATACAGTAAAAATGAAGTGAGGCATCGGAATCTATAACTAGTGTCACATGAATGGTTCAAAACGTAGACAGTAAGGAGGGTCAGCTTTCTTGTACTGAAGTCGGCATTGTGCCTTTTGTATTTAACTCCGGCGCAATTTCTGTGTTTCATCGTCAATAAGAAGGTCAGAGGGATACTGTAAACCTGAAGTGAAGCAACTGAATTGATAACTAGTGTCACAGGAATGGTTCAAAACATAGGCAGTAAGAAGAGTCAGTTTTCTTGTACTTAAGTCGGCATTGTGCCTTTAGTATTTAATTCCGATGCAATTTCTGTGTTTCATCGTCAATAAGAAGGTCAGAAGGATACAGTAATCCTGAAGTGAAGCATCGAATCTATAACTAGTGTCACAGGAATGGTTCAAAGCATAGACAGTAAGAAGAGTCAGTTTTCTTGTACTTAAGTCGGCATTGTGCCTTTTGTATTTAATTCCTATGCAATTTCTGTGTTTCATCGTCAATTAGAAGGTCAGAGGGATACAGTAAACCTGAGGTGCAGCATCGGAATCTATAACTAGTGTCACAGGAATGGTTAAAACATAGGCAGTAAGAAGAGTCAGTTTTCTTGAACTTAAGTCGGCATTGTGCCTTTTGTATTTAATTCCGATGAAATTTCTGTGCTTCATCGTCAATAAGAAGGTCAGAGGGATACAGTAACCCTGAAGTGAAGCATCGGAATCTATAACTAGTGTCACAGGAATGGTTCAATCATAGACAGTGAGAAGAGTCAGATTTCATGTACCTAAGTCGGCATTGTGACTTTTGTATTTAATTCCGATGCAATTCCTGTGTTTCATCGTCAATAAGATGGTCAGAGGGATACAGTAAACCTGAGGTGAAGTATCGGAATCTATAACTACTGTCACAGGAATGGTTCAAAACATAGACGGTAAGAAGAGTCAGTTTTCTTGTACTTAAGTCGGCATTGTGCCTTTCCTATTTAATTCAGATGCAATTTCTGTGTTTCATCGTCAATATGAAGGTCAGAGGGATACAGTAAACCTGAAGTGAAGCATCGGAATCTATAACTAGTGTCACAGAAATGGTTCATAACATAGACAGTAAGAAGAGTAAGTTTTCTTGTACTTAAGTAGGCATTGTGCGTTTTGTATTTAATTCCGAAGAAATATCTGTTTTTCATCGTCAATAAGATGGTCAGAGGGATACAGTAAACCTGAAGTGAAGCATCGAATCTATAACTAGTGTCACAGGAATGGTTCAAAGCATAGACATTAAGAAGAGCTAGATTTCTTGTACTTAAGTCGGCGTTGTGTCTTTTCAATTTATTTCCGATGCAATTTTTGTGTTTAATCGTCAATTAGAGAGTCAGAGGGATACAGTAAATATGAAGTGAAGCATCGGAATCTATAACCTGTGTCACAGGAATGGTTCAAAACATAGACAGTAAGAAGAGTCAGTTTTCTTGTTCCTAAGTCGGCATTGTGCCTTTTGTATTTAATTACGATGAAATTTCTGTGTTTCATCGTCAATAAGAAGGTCAGAGGGATACAGTAATCCTAAAGTGAAGCATCGAATCTATAACTAGTGTCACAGGAATGGTTCAAAGCATAGACAGTAAGAAGAGTCAGTTTTCTTGTACTTAAGTCGGCATTATGCCTTTTCTATTTAATTCCGATGCAATTTCCGTGTTTCATCGTCAATAAGAAACTCAGAGTGATACAGTAAAAATGAAGTGAAGCATCGGAATCTATAACTAGTGTCACATGAATGGTTCAAAACGTAGACAGTAAGAAGAGTCAGTTTTCTTGTACTTAAGTCGGCATTGTGCCTTTTGTATTTAACTCCGATGCAATTTCTGTGTTTCGTCGTCAATAAGAAGGTCGGAGGGATACTGTAAACCTGAAGTGAAGCAACGGAATTGATAACTAGTGTCACAGGAATGGTTCAAAACATAGGCAGTAAGAAGAGTCAGTTTTCTTGTACTTAAGTCGGCATTGTGCCTTTTGTATTTAATTCCGATGCAATTTCTGTGTTTCATCGTCAATAAGAAGGTCAGAGGGATACAGTAAACCTGAAGTGAAGCATCGAATCTAAAACTAGTGTCACAGGAATGGTTCAAAGCATAGACAGTAAGAAGAGTCATTTTTTTTGTACTTAAGTCGGCATTGTGCATTTTCTATTTATTTCCGATGCAATTTATGTGTTTAATCCTCAATAAGAAAGTCAGAGGGATACAGTAAAAATGAAGTGAAGCATCGGAATCTATAACTAGTGTCACAGGAATGGTTCAAAACATAGACAGTAAGAAGAGTCAGTTTTCTTGTACTTAAGTCGGCATTGTGCCTTTTGTATTTAATTACGATGAAATTTCTGTGTTTCATCGTCAATAAGAAGGTCAGAGGGATACAGTAATCCTGAAGTGAAGCATCGAATCTATAACTAGTGTCACAGGTACGGTTCAAAGCATAGACAGTAAGAAGAGTCAGTTTTCTTGTACTTAAGTCGGCATTGTGCCTCTTCTATTTAATTCCGATGCAATTTCTGTGTTTCATCGTCAATAAGAAAGTCAGAGTGATACAGTAAAAATGAAGTGAGGCATCGGAATCTATAACTAGTGTCACATGAATGGTTCAAAACGTAGACAGTAAGGAGGGTCAGCTTTCTTGTACTGAAGTCGGCATTGTGCCTTTTGTATTTAACTCCGGTGCAATTTCTGTGTTTCATCGTCAATAAGAAGGTCAGAGGGATACTGTAAACCTGAAGTGAAGCAACTGAATTGATAACTAGTGTCACAGGAATGGTTCAAAGCATAGACATTAAGAAGAGTTAGTTTTCTTGTACTTAAGTCGGCGTTGTGCCTTTTCAATTTATTTCCGATGCAATTTTTGTGTTTAATCGTCAATAAGAAAGTCAGAGGGATACAGTAAAAATGAAGTGAAGCATCGGAATCTATAACTTGTGTCACAGGAATGGTTCAAAACATAGACAGTAAGAAGAGTCAGTTTCCTTGTTCTTAAGACGGCATTGTGCCTTTTGTATTTAATTCCAATGAAATTTCTGTGTTTCATCGTCAATAAGAAGGTCACAGGGATACAGTAAACCTGAAGTGAAGCATCGAATCTATAACTAGTGTCACAGGAATGGTTCAAAGCATAGACAGTAAGAAGAGTCATTTTTTTTTGTACTTAAGTCGGCATTGTGCATTTTCTATTTATTTCCGATGCAATTTATGTGTTTAATCCTTAATAAGAAAGTCAGAGGGATACAGTAAAAATGAAGTGAAGCATCGGAATCTATAATTAGTGTCACAGGAATGGTTCAAAACATAGACAGTAAGAAGAGTCAGTTTTCTTGTTCTTAAGTCGGCATTGTGCCTTTTGTATTTAATTACGATGAAATTTCTGTGTTTCATCGTCAATAAGAAGGTCAGAGGGATACAGTAATCCTGAAGTGAAGCATCGAATCTATAACTAGTGTCACAGGTATGGTTCAAAGCATAGACAGTAAGAAGAGTCAGTTTTCTTGTACTTAAGTCGGCATTGTGCCTTTTCTATTTAATTCCGATGCAATTTCTGTGTTTCATCGTCAATAAGAAAGTCAGAGTGATACAGTAAAAATGAAGTGAGGCATCGGAATCTATAACTAGTGTCACATGAATGGTTCAAAACGTAGACAGTAAGGAGGGTCAGCTTTCTTGTACTGAAGTCGGCATTGTGCCTTTTGTATTTAACTCCGGTGCAATATCTGTGTTTCATCGTCAATAAGAAGGTCAGAGGGATACTGTAAACCTGAAGTGAAGCAACTGAATTGATAACTAGTGTCACAGGAATGGTTCAAAACATAGGCAGTAAGAAGAGTCAGTTTTCTTGTACTTAAGTCGGCATTGTGCCTTTAGTATTTAATTCCGATGCAATTTCTGTGTTTCATCGTCAATAAGAAGGTCAGAGGGATACAGTAATCCTGAAGTGAAGCATCGAATCTATAACTAGTGTCACAGGAATGGTTCAAAGCATAGACAGTAAGAAGAGTCAGTTTTCTTGTACTTAATTCGGCATTGTGCCTTTTCTATTTAATTCCGATGCCATATCTGTGTTTCATCGTCAATAAGAAAGTCGGAGGGATACAGTAAAAATGAAGTGAAGCATCGGAATCTATAACTAGTGTCACAGGAATGGTTCAAAACATTGGCAGTAAGAAGAGTCAGTTTTCTTGTACTTCAGTCGGCATTGTGCCTTTTGTATTTAATTCCGATGCAATTTCTGTGTTTCATCGTCAATAAGAAGGTCAGAGGGATACAGTAAACCTGACGTGATGCATCGGAATCTATAACTAGGTTCACAGGAATGGTTCATCCATAGACAGTAAGAAGAGTCAGTTTTCTTGTACTTAAGTCGGCATTGTGACTTTTGTATTTAATTCCGATGCAATTTCTGTGTTTCATCGTCAATAAGAAGGTCAGAGGGATACAGTAAACCTGAGGTGAAGTATC
The DNA here is from genome assembly GCF_021461385.2 of Schistocerca piceifrons. Classification (NCBI taxonomy): domain Eukaryota; kingdom Metazoa; phylum Arthropoda; class Insecta; order Orthoptera; family Acrididae; genus Schistocerca; species Schistocerca piceifrons. Next base: position 35,850 of record NW_025727818.1, on the reverse strand, counting down.
GGTAACTATAACTAGTGTCACAAGAATGGTTCAAAACATAGACAGTAAGAAGAGTCAGTTTTCTTGTACATAAGTCGGCATTGTGCCTTTCCTATTTAATTCCGAAGCAATTTCTGTATTTCATCGTCAATAAGAAGGTCAGAGGGATACAGTAAAACTGAAGTGAAGATTCGGAATCTATAACTAGTGTCACAGGAATGGTTCAAAACATATACAGTTTGAAGTGTCAGTTTTCTTGTACTTAAGTCGGCATTGTGATTTTTGTATTTAACTCCTAAGCAATTTCTGTGTTTCATCGTCAATGAGAAGGTCAGAGGGATACAGTAAACCTGAGGTGCAGCATCGGAATCTATAACTAGTGTCACAGGAATGGTTAAAACATAGGCAGTAAGAAGAGTCAGTTTTCTTGAACTTAAGTCGGCATTGTGCCTTTTGTATTTAATTCCGATGAAATTTCTGTGTTTCATCGTCAATAAGAAGGTCAGAGGGATACAGTAACCCTGAAGTGAAGCATCGGAATCTATAACTAGTGTCACAGGAATGGTTCAATCATAGACAGTGAGAAGAGTCAGATTTCATGTACTTAAGTCGGCATTGTGACTTTTGTATTTAATTCCGATGCTATTCCTGTGTTTCATCGTCAATAAGATGGTCAGAGGGATACAGTAAACCTGAGGTGAAGTATCGGAATCTATAACTACTGTCACAGGAATGGTTCAAAACATAGACGGTAAGAAGAGTCAGTTTTCTTGTACTTAAGTCGGCATTGTGCCTTTCCTATTTAATTCAGATGCAATTTCTGTGTTTCATCGTCAATATGAAGGTCAGAGGGATACAGTAAACCTGAAGTGAAGCATCGGAATCTATAACTAGTGTCACAGAAATGGTTCAAAACATAGACAGTAAGAAGAGTAAGTTTTCTTGTACTTAAGTAGGCATTGTGCGTTTTGTATTTAATTCCGAAGAAATATCTGTTTTTCATCGTCAATAAGATGGTCAGAGGGATACAGTAAACCTGAAGTGAAGCATCGAATCTATAACTAGTGTCACAGGAATGGTTCAAAGCATAGACAATCAGAAGAGCTAGATTTCTTGTACTTAAGTCGGCGTTGTGTCTTTTCAATTTATTTCCGATGCAATTTTTGTGTTTCATCGTCAATAAGAGAGTCAGAGGGATACAGTAAATATGAAGTGAAGCATCGGAATCTATAACCTGTGTCACAGGAATGGTTCAAAACATAGACAGTAAGAAGAGTCAGTTTTCTTGTTCCTAAGTCGGCATTGTGCCTTTTGTATTTAATTACGATGAAATTTCTGTGTTTCATCGTCAATAAGAAGGTCAGAGGGATACAGTAATCCTAAAGTGAAGCATCGAATCTATAACTAGTATCACAGGAATGGTTCAAAGCATAGACAGTAAGAAGAGTCAGTTTTCTTGTACTTAAGTCGGCATTGTGCCTTTTCTATTTAATTCCGATGCAATTTCCGTGTTTCATCGTCAATAAGAAACTCAGAGTGATACAGTAAAAATGAAGTGAAGCATCGGAATCTATAACTAGTGTCACATGAATGGTTTAAAACGTAGACAGTAAGAAGAGTCAGTTTTCTTGTACTTAAGTCGGCATTGTGCCTTTTGTATTTAACTCCGATGCAATTTCTGTGTTTCATCGTCAATAAGAAGGTCGGAGGGATACTGTAAACCTGAAGTGAAGCAACGGAATTGATAACTAGTGTCACAGGAATGGTTCAAACATAGGCAGTAAGAAGAGACAGTTTTCTTGTACTTAAGTCGGCATTGTGCCTTTTGTATTTAATTCCGATGCAATTTCTGTGTTTCATCGTCAATAAGAAGGTCAGAGGGATACAGTAAACCTGAAGTGAAGCATCGAATCTAAAACTAGTGTCACAGGAATGGTTCAAAGCATAGACAGTAAGAAGAGTAATTTTTTTTGTACTTAAGTCGGCATTGTGCATTTTCTATTTATTTCCGATGCACATTATGTGTTTAATCCTCAATACGAAAGTCAGAGGGATACAGTAAAAATGAAGTGAAGCATCGGAATCTATAACTAGTGTCACAGGAATGGTTCAAAACATAGACAGTAAGAAGAGTCAGTTTTCTTGTACATAAGTCGGCATTGTGCCTTTTGTATTTAATTACGATGAAATTTCTGTGTTTCATCGTCAATAAGAAGGTCAGAGGTATACAGTAATCCTGAAGTGAAGCATCGAATCTATAACTAGTGTCACAGATATGGTTCAAAGCATAGACAGTAAGAAGAGTCAGTTTTCTTGTACTTAAGTCGGCATTGTGCCTTTTCTATTTAATTCCGATGCAATTTCTGTGTTTCATCGTCAATAAGAAAGTCAGAGTGATACAGTAAAAATGAAGTGAGGCATCGGAATCTATAACTAGTGTCACATGAATGGTTCAAAACGTAGACAGTAAGGAGGGTCAGCTTTCTTGTACTGAAGTCGGCATTGTGCCTTTTGTATTTAACTTCGGTGCAATTTCTGTGTTTCACCGTCAATAAGAAGGTCAGAGGGATACTGTAAACCTGAAGTGAAGCAACTGAATTGATAACTAGTGTCACAGGAATGGTTCAAAACATAGGCAGTAAGAAGAGTCAGTTTTCTTGTACTTAAGTCGGCATTGTGCCTTTAGTATTTAATTCCGATGCAATTTCTGTGTTTCATCGTCAATAAGAAGGTCAGAGGGATACAGTAATCCTGAAGTGAAGCATCGAATCTATAACTAGTGTCACTGGAATGGTTCAAAGCATAGACAGTAAGATGAGTCAGTTTTCTTGTACTTAAGTCGGCATTGTGCCTTTTCTATTTAATTCCGATGCCATATCTGTGTTTCATCGTCAATAAGAAAGTCGGAGGGATACAGCAAAAATGAAGTGAAGCATCGGAATCTATAACTAGTGTCACAGGAATGGTTCGAACATTGGCAGTAAGAAGAGTCAGTTTTCTTGTACTTCAGTCGGCATTGTGCCTTTTGTATTTAATTCCGATGCAATTTCTGTGTTTCATCGTCAATAAGAAGGTCAGAGGGATACAGTAAACCTGACGTGATGCATCGGAATCTATAACTAGTGTCACAGGAATGGTTCATCCATAGACAGTAAGAAGAGTCAGTTTTCTTGTACTTAACTCGGCATTGTAACTTTTGTATGTAATTCCGATGCAATTTCTGTGTTTCATCGTCAATAAGAAGGTCAGAGGGATACAGTAAACCTGAGGTGAAGTATCGGTAACTATAACTAGTGTCACAAGAATGGTTCAAAACATAGACAGTAAGAAGAGTCAGTTTTCTTGTACATAAGTCGGCATTGTGCCTTTCCTATTTAATTCCGAAGCAATTTCTGTATTTCATCGTCAATAAGAAGGTCAGAGGGATACAGTAAAACTGAAGTGAAGATTCGGAATCTATAACTAGTGTCACAGGAATGGTTCAAAGCATATACAGTTTGAAGTGACAGTTTTTTGTACTTAAGTCGGCATTGTGCCTTTTGTATTTAACTCCTATGCAATTTCTGTGTTTCATCGTCAATTAGAAGGTCAGAGGGATACAGTAAACCTGAGGTGCAGCATCGGAATCTATAACTAGTGTCACAGGAATGGTTAAAACATAGGCAGTAAGAAGAGTCAGTTTTCTTGTACTTAAGTGGGCATTGTGCCTTTCCTATTTAATTCAGATGCAATTTCTGTGTTTCATCGTCAATATGAAGGTCAGAGGGATACAGTAAACCTGAAGTGAAGCATCGGAATCTATAACTAGTGTCACAGAAATGGTTCAAAACATAGACAGTAAGAAGAGTAAGTTTTCTTGTAGTTAAGTCGGCATTGTGCGTTTTGTATTTAATTCCGATGAAATATCTGTTTTTCATCGTCAATAAGATGGTCAGAGGGATACAGTAAACCTGAAGTGAAGCATCGAATCTATAACTATTGTCACAGGAATGGTTCAAAGCATAGACATTAAGAAGAGCTAGTTTTCTTGTACTTAAGTCGGCGTTGTGTCCTTTCAATTTATTTCCGATGCAATTTTTGTGTTTAATCGTCAATAAGAAAGTCAGAGGGATACAGTAAAAATGAAGTGAAGCATCGGAATCTATAACCTGTGTCACAGGAATGGTTCAAAACATAGACAGTAAGAAGAGTCAGTTTTCTTGTTCCTAAGTCGGCATTGTGCCTTTTGTATTTAATTACGATGAAATTTCTGTGTTTCATCGTCAATAAGAAGGTCAGAGGGATACAGTAATCCTGAAGTGAAGCATCGAATCTATAACTAGTGTCACAGGAATAATTCAAAGCATAGACAGTAAGAAGAGTCAGTTTTCTTGTACTTAAGTCGGCATTGTGCCTTTTCTATTTAATTCCGATGCAATTTCCGTGTTTCATCGTCAATAAGAAACTCAGAGTGATACAGTAAAAATGAAGTGAAGCATCGGAATCTATAACTAGTGTCACATGAATGGTTCAAAACGTAGACAGTAAGAAGAGTCAGTTTTCTTGTACTTAAGTCGGCATTGTGCCTTTTGTATTTAACTCCGATGCAATTTCTGTGTTTCATCGTCAATAAGAAGGTCGGAGGGATACTGTAAACCTGAAGTGAAGCAACGGAATTGATAACTAGTGTCACAGGAATGGTTCAAATCATAGGCAGTAAGAAGAGTCAGTTTTCTTGTACTTAAGTCGGCATTGTGCCTTTTGTATTTAATTCCGATGCAATTTCTGTGTTTCATCGTCAATAAGAAGGTCAGAGGGATACAGTAATCCTGAAGTGAAGCATCGAATCTATAACTAGTGTCACAGGAATGGTTCAAAGCATAGACAGTAAGAAGAGTCAGTTTTCTTGTACTTATGTCGGCATTGTGCCTTTTTTTATTTAATTCCGATGCCATTTCTGTGTTTCATCGTCAATAAGAAAGTCGGAGGGATACAGTAAAAATGAAGTAAAGCATCGGAATCTATAACTAGTGTCACAGGAATGGTTCAAAACATAGGCAGTAATAAGAGTCAGTTTTCTTGTACTTCAGTCGGCATTGTGCCTTTTGTATTTAATTCCGATGCAAAATTCTGTGTTTCATCGTCAATAAGAAGGTCAGAGGGATACAGTAAACCTGAAGTGATGCATCGGAATCTATAACTAGTGTCACAGGAATGGTTCAATCATAGACAGTAAGAAGAGTCAGTTTTCTAGTACTTAAGTCGGCATTGTGACTTTTGTATTTAATTCCGATGCAATTTCTGTGTTTCATCGTTAATAAGAAGGTCAGAGGGATACAGTAAACCTGAGGTGAAGTATCGGTAACTATAACTAGTGTCACAGGAATGGTTCAAAACATAGACAGTAAGAAGAGTCAGTTTTCTTGTACATAAGTCGGCATTGTGCCTTTCCTATTTAATTCCGAAGCAATTTCTGTATTTCATCGTCAATAAGAAGGTCAGAGGGATACAGTAAAACTGAAGTGAAGATTCGGAATCTATAACTAGTGTCACAGGAATGGTTCAAAACATATACAGTTTGAAGTGTCAGTTTTCTTGTACTTAAGTCGGCATTGTGACTTTTGTATTTAACTCCTATGCAATTTCTGTGTTTCATCGTCAATTAGAAGGTCAGAGGGATACAGTAAACCTGAGGTGCAGCATCGGAATCTATAACTAGTGTCACAGGAATGGTTAAAACATAGGCAGTAAGAAGAGTCAGTTTTCTTGTACTTAAGTCGGCATTGTGCCTTTTGTATTTAATTCCGATGAAATTTCTGTGTTTCATCGTCAATAAGAAGGTCAGAGGGATACAGTAACCCTGAAGTGAAGCATCGGAATCTATAACTAGCGTCACAGGAATGGTTCAATCATAGACAGTGAGAAGAGTCAGATTTCATGTACTTAAGTCGGCATTGTGACTTTTGTATTTAATTCCGATGCAATTCCTGTGTTTCATCGTCAATAAGATGGTCAGAGGGATACAGTAAACCTGAGGTGAAGTATCGGAATCTATAACTACTGTCACAGGAATGGTTCAAAACATAGACGGTAAGAAGAGTCAGTTTTCTTGTACTTAAGTCGGCATTGTGCCTTTCCTATTTAATTCAGATGCAATTTCTGTGTTTCATCGTCAATATGAAGGTCTGAGGGATACAGTAAACCTGAAGTGAAGCATCGGAATCTATAACTAGCGTCACAGAAATGGTTCAAAACATAGACAGTAAGAAGAGTAAGTTTTCTTGTACTTAAGTCGGCATTGTGCGTTTTGTATTTAATTCCGAAGAAATATCTGTTTTTCATCGTCAATAAGATGGTCAGAGGGATACAGTAAACCTGAAGTGAAGCATCGAATCTATAACTAGTGTCACAGGAATGGTTCAAAGCATAGACATTAAGAAGAGCTAGTTTTCTTGTACTTAAGTCGGCGTTGTGTCTTTTCAATTTATTTCCGATGCAATTTTTGTGTTTAATCGTCAATAAGAAAGTCAGAGGGATACAGTAAAATTGAAGTGAAGCATCGGAATCTATAACCTGTGTCACAGGAATGGTTCAAAACATAGACAGTAAGAAGAGTCAGTTTTCTTGTTCCTAAGTCGGCATTGTGCCTTTTGTATTTAATTACGATGAAATTTCTGTGTTTCATCGTCAATAAGAAGGTCAGAGGGATACAGTAATCCTAAAGTGAAGCATCGAATCTATAACTAGTGTCACAGGAATGGTTCAAAGCATAGACAGTAAGAAGAGTCAGTTTTCTTGTACTTAAGTCGGCATTGTGCCTTTTCTAGTTAATTCCGATGCAATTTCCGTGTTTCATCGTCAATAAGAAACTCAGAGTGATACAGTAAAAATGAAGTGAAGCATCGGAATCTATATCTAGTGTCACATGAATGGTTCAAAACGTAGACAGTAAGAAGAGTCAGTTTTCTTGTACTTAAGTCGGCATTGTGCCTTTTGTATTTAACTCCGATGCAATTTCTGTGTTTCATCGTCAATAAGAAGGTCGGAGGGATACTGTAAACCTGAAGTGAAGCAACGGAATTGATAACTAGTGTCACAGGAATGGTTCAAAACATAGGCAGTAAGAAGAGTCAGTTTTCTTGTACTTAAGTCGGCATTGTGCCTTTTGTATTTAATTCCGATGCAATTTTGTGTTTCATCGTCAATAAGAAGGTCAGAGGGATACAGTAAACCTGAAGTGAAGCATCGAATCTAAAACTAGTGTCACAGGAATGGTTCAAAGCATAGACAGTAAGAAGAGTCATTTTTTTTGTACTTAAGTCGGCATTGTGCATTTTCTATTTATTTCCGATGCAATTTCTGTGTTTCATCGTCAATAAGAAAGTCAGAGTGATACAGTAAAAATGAAGTGAGGCATCGGAATCTATAACTAGTGTCACATGAATGGTTCAAAACGTAGACAGTAAAGAGGGTCAGCTTTCTTGTACTGAAGTCGGCATTGTGCCTTTTGTATTTAACTCCGGTGCAATTTCTGTGTTTCATCGTCAATAAGAAGGTCAGAGGGATACTGTAAACCTGAAGTGAAGCAACTGAATTGATAACTAGTGTCACAGGAATGGTTCAAAACATAGGCAGTAAGAAGAGTCAGTTTTCTTGTACTTAAGTCGGCATTGTGCCTTTAGTATTTAATTCCGATGCAATTTCTGTGTTTCATCGTCAATAAGAAGGTCAGAGGGATACAGTAATCCTGAAGTGAAGCATCGAATCTATAACTAGTGTCACTGGAATGGTTCAAAGCATAGACAGTAAGAAGAGTCAGTTTTCTTGTACTTAAGTCGGCATTGTGCCTTTTGTATTTAATTCCGATGCAATTTCTGTGTTTCATCGTCAATAAGAAGGTCAGAGGGATACAGTAAACCTGACGTGATGCATCGGAATCTATAACTAGTGTCACAGGAATGGTTCATCCATAGACAGTAAGAAGAGTCAGTTTTCTTGTACTTAACTCGGCATTGTGCCTTTTGTATTTAATTCCGATGCAATTTCTGTGTTTCATCGTCAATAAGAAGGTCAGAGGGATACAGTAAAACTGAGGTGAAGTATCGGTAACTATAACTAGTGTCACAAGAATGGTTCAAAACATAGACAGTAAGAAGAGTCAGTTTTCTTGTACATAAGTCGGCATTGTGCCTTTCCTATTTAATTCCGAAGCAATTTCTGTATTTCATCGTCAATAAGAAGGTCAGAGGGATACAGTAAAACTGACGTGAAGCATCGGAATCTATAACTAGTGTCACAGGAATGGTTCAAACATAGACAGTAAGAAGTGTCAGTTTTCTTGTACTTAAGTCGGCATTGTGCCTTTTGTATTTAACTCCTATGCAATTTCTGTGTTTCATCGTCAATTAGAAGGTCAGAGGGATACAGTAAACCTGAGGTGCAGCATCGGAATCTATAACTAGTGTCATAGGAATGGTTAAAACATAGGCTGTAAGATGAGTCAGTTTTCTTGTACTTAAGTCGACATTGTGCCTTTTGTATTTAATTCCGATGCAATTTCTGTGTTTCATCGTCAATAAGAAGGTCAGAGGGGTACAGTAAACCTGAGGTGAAGTATCGAAATCTATAACTGGTGTCACAGGAATGGTTCAAAACATAGACTGTAAGAAGAGTCAGTTTTCTTGTACTTAAGTCGGCATTGTGCCTTTCCTATTTAATTCAGATGCAATTTCTGTGTTCCATCGTCAATATGAAGGTCAGAGGGATACAGTAAACCTGAAGTGAAGCATTGAATCTATAACTAGTGTCACAGGAATGGTTCAAAGCATAGACATTAAGAAGAGTTAGTTTTCTTGTACTTAAGTCGGCGTTGTGCCTTTTCAATTTATTTCCGATGCAATTTTTGTGTTTAATCGTCAATAAGAAAGTCAGAGGGATACAGTAAAAATGAAGTGAAGCATCGGAATCTATAACTTGTGTCACAGGAATGGTTCAAAACATAGACAGTAAGAAGAGTCAGTTTCCTTGTTCTTAAGACGGCATTGTGCCTTTTGTATTTAATTCCAATGAAATTTCTGTGTTTCATCGTCAATAAGAAGGTCAGAGGGATACAGTAAACCTGAAGTGAAGCATCGAATCTAAAACTAGTGTCACAGGAATGGTTCAAAGCATAGACAGTAAGAAGAGTCAGTTTTCTTGTACTTAAGTCGGCATTGTGCATTTTCTATTTAATTCCGATGCAATTTCTGTGTTTCATCGTCAATAAGAAAGTCAGAGGGATACAGTAAAAATGAAGTGAAGCATCGGAATCTATAACTAGTGTCACATGAATTGTTCAAAACATAGACAGTAAGAAGAGTCAGTTTTCTTGTACTTAAGTCGGCATTGTGCCTTTTGTATGTAATTCCGATGAAATTTCTGTGTTTCATCGTCAATAAGAAGGTCAGAGGGATACAGTAAACCTGAAGTGAAGCATCGAATCTATAACTAGTGTCACAGGAATGGTTCAAAGCATAGACAGTAAGAAGAGTCAGTTTTCTTGTACTTAAGTCGGCATTGTGCCTTTTCTATTTAATTCCATTGCAATTTCTGTGTTTCATCGTCAATAAGAAGGTCAGAGGGATACAGTAAACCTGAAGTGAAGCATCGAATCTATAACTAGTGTCACAGGAATGGTTCAAAGCATAGACATTAAGAAGAGTTAGTTTTCTTGTACTTAAGTCGGCGTTGTGCCTTTTCAATTTATTTCCGATGCAATTTTTGTGTTTAATCGTCAATAAGAAAGTCAGAGGGATACAGTAAAAATGAAGTGAAGCATCGGAATCTATAACTTGTGTCACAGGAATGGTTCAAAACATAGACAGTAAGAAGAGTCAGTTTCCTTGTTCTTAAGACGGCATTGTGCCTTTTGTATTTAATTCCAATGAAATTTCTGTGTTTAATCGTCAATAAGAAGGTCAGAGGGATACAGTAAACCTGAAGTGAAGCATCGAATCTAAAACTAGTGTCACAGGAATGGTTCAAAGCATAGACAGTAAGAAGAGTCAGTTTTCTTGTACTTAAGTCGGCATTGTGCATTTTCTATTTAATTCCGATGCAATTTCTGTGTTTCATCGTCAATAAGAAAGTCAGAGGGATACAGTAAAAATGAAGTGAAGCATCGGAATCTATAACTAGTGTCACAGGAATGGTTCAAACATAGACTGTAAGAAGAGTCAGTTTTCTTGTACTTAAGTCGGCGTTGTGCCTTTTCTATTTATTTCCGATGCAATTTATGTGTTTAATCGTCAATAAGAAAGTCAGAGGGATACAGTAAAAATGAAGTGAAGCATCGGAATCTATAACTAGTGTCACATGAATGGTTCAAATCGTAAACAGTAAGAAGAGTCAGTTTTCTTGTACTTAAGTCGGCATTGTGCCTTTTGTATTTAACTCCGATGCAATTTCTGTGTTTCATCGTCAATAAGAAGGTCAGAGGGATACAGTAATCCTGAAGTGAAGCATCGAATCTATAACTAGTGTCACAGGAATGGTTCAAAGCATAGACAGTAAGAAGAGTCAGTTTTCTTATACTTCAGTCATCACTGTGCCTTTTGTATTTAATTCCGATGCAATTTCTGTGTTTCATCGTCAATAAGAAGGTCAGAGGGATACAGTAAACCTGAAGTGATGCATCGGAATCTATAACTAGGGACACAGGAATGGTTCAATCATATACAGTAAGAAGAGTCAGTTTTCTTGTACTTAAGTCGGCATTGTGACTTTTGTATTTAATTCCGATGCAATTTCTGTGTTTCATCGTCAATAAGAAGGTCAGAGGGATACAGTAAACCTGAGGTGAAGTATCGGTAACTATAACTAGTGTCATAGGAATGGTTCAGAACATAGACAGTAAGAAGAGTCATATTTCTTGTACATAAGTCGGCATTGTGCCTTTCCTATTTAATTCCGAAGCAATGTCTGTACTTCATCGTCAATAAGAAGGTCAGAGGGATACTGTAAACCTGAAGTGAAGCAACGGAATTGATAACTAGTGTCACATGAATGGTTCAAAACATAGGCAGTAAGAAGAGTCAGTTTTCTTGTACTTAAGTCGGCATTGTGCCTTTTCTATTTAATTCCGATGCCATTTCTGTGTTTCATCGTCAATAAGAAAGTCGGAGGGATGCAGTAAAAATGAAGTGAAGCATCGTAATCTATAACTAGTGCCACAGGAGTGGTTCAAAACATAGGCAGTAAGAAGAGTCAGTTTTCTTGTACTTCATTCATCACTGTGCCTTTTGTATTTAATTCCGATGCAATTTCTGTGTTTCATCGTCAATAAGAAGGTCAGAGGGATACAGTAAACCTGAAGTGATGCATCGGAATCTATAACTAGGGACACAGGAATGGTTCAATCATATACAGTAAGAAGAGTCAGTTTTCTTGTACTTAAGTCGGCATTGTGACTTTTGTATTTAATTCCGATGCAATTTCTGTGTTTCATCGTCAATAAGAAGGTCAGAGGGATACAGTAAACCTGAGGTGAAGTATCGGTAACTATAACTAGTGTCATAGGAATGGTTCAAAACATAGACAGTAAGAAGAGTCATATTTCTTGTACATAAGTCGGCATTGTGCCTTTCCTATTTAATTCCGAAGCAATTTCTGTATTTCATCGTCAATAAGAAGGTCAGAGGGATACAGTAAAACTGAAGTGAAGCATCGGAATCTATAACTAGTGTCACAGGAATGGTTCAAAGCATAGACAGTAAGAAGTGTCAGTTTTCTTGTACTTAAGTCTGCATTGTGCCATCTGTATTTAACTCCGATGCAATTTCTGTGTTTCATCGTCAATTAGAAGGTCAGAGGGATACAGTAAACCTTAAGTGAACCATCGAATCTATAACTAGTGTCACAGGAATGGTTCAAACATAGACTGTAAGAAGAGTCAGTTTTCTTGTAGTTAAGTCGGCGTTGTGCCTTTTCTATTTATTTCCGATGCAATTTATGTGTTTAATCGTCAATAAGAAAGTCAGAGGGATACAGTAAAAATGAAGTGAAGCATCGGAATCTATAACTAGTGTCACATGAATGGTTCAAAACGTAGACAGTAAGAAGAGTCAGTTTTCTTGTACTTAAGTCGGCATTGTGCCTTTTGTATTTATCTCCGATGCAATTTCTGTGTTTCATCGTCAATAAGAAGGTCGGAGGGATACTGTAAACCTGAAGTGAAGCAACGGAATTGATAACTAGTGTCACAGGAATGGTTCAAAACATAGGAAGTAAGAAGAGTCAGTTTTCTTGTACTTAAGTCGGCATTGTGCCTTTTGTATTTAATTCCGATGCAATTTCTGTGTTTCATCGTCAATAAGAAGGTCAGATGGATACAGTAATCCTGAAGTGAAGCATCGAATCTATAACTAGTGTCACAGGAATGGTTCAAAGCATAGACAGTAAGAAGAGTCAGTTTTCTTGTACTTAAGTCGGCATTGTGCCTTTTTTTATTTAATTCCGATGCCATTTCTGTGTTTCATCGTCAATAAGAAAGTCGGAGGGGTACAGTAAAAATGAAGTAAAGCATCGGAATCTATAACTAGTGTCACAGGAATGGTTCAAAACATAGGCAGTAAGAAGAGTCAGTTTTCTTGTACTTCAGTCGGCATTGTGCCTTTTGTATTTAATTCCGATGCAAAATTCTGTGTTTCATCGTCAATAAGAAGGTCAGCGGGATACAGTAAACCTGAAGTGATGCATCGGAATCTATAACTAGTGTCACAGGAATGGTTCAATCATAGACAGTAAGAAGAGTCAGTTTTCTAGTACTTAAGTCGACATTGTGCCTTTTGTATTTAATTCCGACGCAATTTCTGTGTTTCATCGTCAATAAGAAGGTCAGAGGGATACAGTAAACCTGAGGTGAAGTATCGGTAACTATAACTAGTGCCACAGGAATGGTTCAAAACATTGACAGTAAGAAGAGTCAGTTTTCTTGTACATAAGTCGGCATTGTGCCTTTCCTATTTAATTCCGAAGCAATTGCTGTATTTCATAGTCAATAAGAAGGTCAGAGGGATACAGTAAAACTGACGTGAAGCATCGGAATCTATAACTAGTGTCACAGGAATGGTTCAAACATAGACAGTAAGAAGTGTCAGTTTTCTTGTACTTAAGTCGGCATTGTGCCTTTTGTATTTAACTCCTATGCAATTTCTGTGTTTCATCGTCAATTAGAAGGTCAGAGGGATACAGTAAACCTGAAGTGAAGCATCGGAATCTATAACTAGTGTCACAGAAATGGTTCAAAACATAGACAGTAAGAAGAGTAAGTTTTCTTGTACTTAAGTCGGCATTGTGCCTTTTGTATTTAATTCCGATTTAATATCTGTTTTTCATCGTCAATAAGAAGGTCAGAGGGATACAGTAAACCTGAAGTGAAGCATCGAATCTATAACTAGTGGCACAGGAATGGTTCAAAGCATAGACATTAAGAAGAGTATGTTTTCTTGTACTTAAGTCAGCGTTGTGCCTTTTCAATTTATTTCCGATGCAATTTTTGTGTTTAATCGTCAATAAGAAAGTCAGAGGGATACAGTAAAAATGAAGTGAAGCATCGGAATCTATAACTTGTGTCACAGGAATGGTTCAAAACATAGACAGTAAGAAGAGTCAGTTTCCTTGTTCTTAAGACGGCATTGTGCCTTTTGTATTTAATTCCAATGATATTTCTGTGTTTCATCGTCAATAAGAAGGTCAGAGGGATACAGTAAACATGAAGTGAAGCATCGAATCTAAAACTAGTGTCACAGGAATGGTTCAAAGCATAGACAGTAAGAAGAGTCAGTTTTCTTGTACTTAAGTCGGCATTGTGCATTTTCTATTTAATTCCGATGCAATTTCTGTGTTTCGTCGTCAATAAGAAAGTCAGAGGGATACAGTAAAAATGAAGTGAAGCATCGGAATCTATAACTAGTGTCACATGTATTGTTCAAAACATAGACAGTAAGAAGAGTCAGTTTTCTTGTACTTAAGTCGGCATTGTGCCTTTTCTATTTAATTCCGTTACAATTTCTGTGTTTCATCGTCAATAAGAAAGTCAGAGGGATACAGTAAAAATGAAGTGAAGCATCGGAATCTCTAACTAGTGTCACATTAATGGTTCAAAACGTAGACAGAAAGAAGAGTCAGTTTTCTTATACTAAAGTCCGCATTGTGCCTTTTGTATTTAACTCCGATGCAATTTCTGTGTTTCATCGTCAAAAAGAAGGTCAGAGGGATACTGTAAACCTGAAGTGAAGCAACGGAATTGATAACTAGTGTCACATGAATGGTTCAAAACATAGGCAGTAAGAAGAGTCAGTTTTCTTGTACTTAAGTCGGCATTGTGCCTTTTCTATTTAATTCCGATGCCATTTCTGTGTTTCATCGTCAATAAGAAAGTCGGAGGGATGCAGTAAAAATGAAGTGAAGCATCGTAATCTATAACTAGTGTCACAGGAATGGTTCAAAACATAGGCAGTAAGAAGAGTCAGTTTTCTTGTACTTCAGTCATCACTGTGCCTTTTGTATTTAATTCCGATGCAATTTCTGTGTTTCATCGTCAATACGAAGGTCAGAGGGATACAGTAAACCTGAAGTGATGCATCGGAATCTATAACTAGTGACACAGGAATGGTTCAATCATATACAGTAAGAAGAGTCAGTTTTCTGATACTTAAGTCGGCATTGTGACTTTTGTATTTAATTCCGATGCAATTTCTGTGATTCATCGTCAATAACAAGGTCAGAGGGATACAGTAAACCTGAGGTGAAGTATCGGTAACTATAACTAGTGTCACAGGAATGGTTCAAAACATAGACAGTAAGAAGAGTCATATTTCTTGTACATAAGTCGGCATTGTGCCTTTCGTATTTAATTCCGAAGCAATTGCTGTATTTCATCGTCAATAAGAAGGTCAGAGGGATACAGTAAAACTGACGTGAAGCATCGGAATCTATAAATAGTGTCACAGGAATGGTTCAAACATAGACAGTAAGAAGTGTCAGTTTTCTTGTACTTAAGTCGGCATTGTGCCTTTTGTATTTAACTCCTATGCAATTTCTGTGTTTCATCGTCAATTAGAAGGTCAGAGGGATACAGTAAACCTGAGGTGCAGCATCGGAATCTATAACTGGTGTCACAGGAATGGTTCAAAACATTGACTGTAAGAAGAGTCAGTTTTCTTGTACTTAAGTCGGCATTGTGCCTTTCCTATTTAATTCAGATGCAATTTCTGTGTTTCATCGTCAATATGAAGGTCAGAGGGATACAGTAAACCTGAAGTGAAGCATCGGAATCTATAACTAGTGTCACAGAAATGGTTCAAAACATAGACAGTAAGAAGAGTAAGTTTTCCTGTACTTAAGTCGGCATTGTGCCTTTTGTATTTAATTCCGACTTAATATCTGTTTTTCATCGTCAATAAGAAGGTCAGAGGGATACAGTAAAACTGAAGTGAAGCATCGGAATCTATAACTAGTGTCACAGGAATGGTTCAAAACATAGACAGTAAGAAGTGTCAGTTTTCTTGTACTTAAGTCTGCATTGTGCCATCTGTATTTAACTCCGATGCAATTTCTGTGTTTCATCGTCAATTAGAAGGTCAGAGGGATACAGTAAACCTGAAGTGAACCATCGAATCTATAACTAGTGTCACACGAATGGTTCAAAGCATAGACAGTAAGAAGAGTCAGTTTTCTTGTATTTAAGTCGGCGTTGTGCCTTTTCTATTTATTTCCGATGCAATTTATGTGTTTAATCGTCAATAAGAAAGTCAGAGGGATACAGTAATCCTGAAGTGAAGCATCGAATCTATAACTAGTGTCACAGGTATGGTTCAAAGCATAGACAGTAAGAAGAGTCAGTTTTCTTGTACTTAAGTCGGCATTGTGCCTTTCCTATTTAATTCCGATGCAATTTCTGTGTTTCATCGTCAATAAGAACTATAACTAGTGTCACATGAATGGTTCAAAACGTAGACAGTAAGAAGAGTCAGCTTTCTTGTACTTAAGTCGGCATTGTGCTTTTTGTATTTAACTCCGATGCAATTTCTGTGTTTCATCGTCAATAAGAAGGTCAGAGGGATACTGTAAACCTGAAGTGAAGCAACGGAATTGATAACTAGTGTCACAGGAATGGTTCAAAACATAGGCAGTAAGAAGAGTCAGTTTTCTTGTACTTAAGTCGGCATTGTGCCTTTTGTATTTAATTCCGATGCAATTTCTGTGTTTCATCGTCAATAAGAAGGTCAGAGGGATACAGTAATCCTGAAGTGAAGCATCGAATCTATAACTAGTGTCACAGGATTGGTTCAAAGCATAGACAGTAAGAAGAGTCAGTTTTCTTGTACTTAAGTCGGCATTGTGCCTCTTCTATTTAATTCCGATTCCATTTCTGTGTTTCTTCGTCAATAAGAAAGTCGGAGGGATACTGTAAAAATGAAGTGAAGCATCGGAATCTATAACTAGTGTCACAGGAATGGTTCAAAACATAGGCAGTAAGAAGAGTCAGTTTTCTTGTACTTCAGTCGGCATTGTGCCTTTTGTATTTAATTCCGATGCAATTTCTGTGTTTCATCGTCAATAAGAAGGTCAGAGGGATACAGTAAACCTGAAGTGATGCATCGGAATCTGTAACTAGTGTCACAGGAATGGTTCAATCATAGACAGTAAGAAGAGTCAGTTTTCTTGTACTTAAGTCGGCATTGTGACTTTTGTATTTAATTCCGATGCAATTTCTGTGTTTCATCGTCAATAAGAAGGTCAGAGGGATACAGTAAACCTGAGGTGAAGTATCGGTAACTATAACTAGTGTCACAGGAATGGTTCAAAACATAGAGAGTAAGAAGAGTCAGTTTTCTTGTACATAAGTCGGCATTGTGCCTTTCCTATTTAATTCCGAAGCAATTTCTGTGTTTCATCGTCAATAAGAAGGTCACAGGGATACAGTAAAACTGAAGTGAAGCATCGGAATCTATAACTATTGTCACAGGAATGGTTTAAAACATAGACAGTAAGAAGTGTCAGTTTTCTTGTACTTAAGTCGGCATTGTGCCTTTTGTATTTAACTCCTATGCAATTTCTGTGTTTCATCGTCAATTAGAAGGTCAGAGGGATACAGTAAACCTGAGGTGCAGCATCGGAATCTATAACTAGTGTCACAGGAATGGTTAAAACATAGGCAATAAGAAAGTCAGTTTTCTTGTACTTAAGTCGGCATTGTGCCTTTTGTATTTAATTCCGATGCAATTTCTGTGTTTCATCGTCAATAAGACGGTCAGAGGGATACAGTAAACCTGAAGTGAAGCATCGGAATCTATAACTAGTGTCACAGGAATGGTTCAATCATAGACAGTAAGAAGAGTCAGATTTCTTTTACTTAAGTCGCCATTGTGACTTTTGTATTTAATTCCGATGCAATTTCAGTGTTTCATCGTCAATAAGAAGGTCAGGGGGATACAGTAAACCTGAGGTGACGTATCGAAATCTATAACTAGTGTCACAGGAATGGTTGAAAACATAGACTGTAAGAAGAGTCAGTTTTCTTGTACTTAAGTCGGCATTGTGCCTTTTGTATTTAATTCCGATGCAATTTCTGTGTTTCATCGTCAATAAGAAGGTCAGAGGGATACAGTAAACCTGAAGTGATGCATCGGAATCTATAACTAGTGACACAGGAATGGTTCAATCATATACAGTAAGAAAAGTCAAATTTCTTGTACTTAAGTCGGCATTGTGCCTTTTGTATTTAATTCCGATGCAATTTCTGTGTTTCATCGTCAATAAGAATGTCAGAGGGATACAGTAAACCTGAGGTGAAGTATCGGTAACTATAACTAGTGTCACAGGAATGGTTCAAAACATAGACAGTAAGAAGAGTCATATTTCTTGTACATAAGTCGGCATTGTGCCTTTCCTATTTAATTCCGAAGCAATTTCAGTATTTCATCGTCAATAAGAAGGTCAGAGGGATACAGTAAAACTGAAGTGAAGCATCGGAATCTATAACTAGTGTCACAGGAATGGTTCAAAACATAGACAGTAAGAAGTGTCAGTTTTCTTGTACTTAAGTCTGCATTGTGCCATCTGTATTTAACTCCGATGCAATTTCTGTGTTTCATCGTCAATTAGAAGGTCAGAGGGATACAGTAAACCTGAAGTGAACCATCGAATCTATAACTAGTGTCACACGAATGGTTCAAAGCATAGACAGTAAGAAGAGTCAGTTTTCTTGTATTTAAGTCGGCGTTGTGCCTTTTCTATTTATTTCCGATGCAATTTATGTGTTTAATCGTCAATAAGAAAGTCAGAGGGATACAGTAATCCTGAAGTGAAGCATCGAATCTATAACTAGTGTCACAGGTATGGTTCAAAGCATAGACAGTAAGAAGAGTCAGTTTTCTTGTACTTAAGTCGGCATTGTGCCTTTCCTATTTAATTCCGATGCAATTTCTGTGTTTCATCGTCAATAAGAACTATAACTAGTGTCACATGAATGGTTCAAAACGTAGACAGTAAGAAGAGTCAGCTTTCTTGTACTTAAGTCGGCATTGTGCCTTTTGTATTTAACTCCGATGCAATTTCTGTGTTTCATCGTCAATAAGAAGGTCAGAGGGATACTGTAAACCTGAAGTGAAGCAACGGAATTGATAACTAGTGTCACAGGAATGGTTCAAAACATAGGCAGTAAGAAGAGTCAGTTTTCTTGTACTTAAGTCGGCATTGTGCCTTTTGTATTTAATTCCGATGCAATTTCTGTGTTTCATCGTCAATAAGAAGGTCAGAGGGATACAGTAATCCTGAAGTGAAGCATCGAATCTATAACTAGTGTCACAGGATTGGTTCAAAGCATAGACAGTAAGAAGAGTCAGTTTTCTTGTACTTAAGTCGGCATTGTGCCTCTTCTATTTAATTCCGATTCCATTTCTGTGTTTCATCGTCAATAAGAAAGTCGGAGGGATACTGTAAAAATGAAGTGAAGCATCGGAATCTATAACTAGTGTCACAGGAATGGTTCAAAACATAGGCAGTAAGAAGAGTCAGTTTTCTTGTACTTCAGTCGGCATTGTGCCTTTTGTATTTAATTCCGATGCAATTTCTGTGTTTCATCGTCAATAAGAAGGTCAGAGGGATACAGTAAACCTGAAGTGATGCATCGGAATCTGTAACTAGTGTCACAGGAATGGTTCAATCATAGACAGTAAGAAGAGTCAGTTTTCTTGTACTTAAGTCGGCATTGTGACTTTTGTATTTAATTCCGATGCAATTTCTGTGTTTCATCGTCAATAAGAAGGTCAGAGGGATACAGTAAACCTGAGGTGAAGTATCGGTAACTATAACTAGTGTCACAGGAATGGTTCAAAACATAGAGAGTAAGAAGAGTCAGTTTTCTTGTACATAAGTCGGCATTGTGCCTTTCCTATTTAATTCCGAAGCAATTTCTGTGTTTCATCGTCAATAAGAAGGTCACAGGGATACAGTAAAACTGAAGTGAAGCATCGGAATCTATAACTATTGTCACAGGAATGGTTTAAAACATAGACAGTAAGAAGTGTCAGTTTTCTTGTACTTAAGTCGGCATTGTGCCTTTTGTATTTAACTCCTATGCAATTTCTGTGTTTCATCGTCAATTAGAAGGTCAGAGGGATACAGTAAACCTGAGGTGCAGCATCGGAATCTATAACTAGTGTCACAGGAATGGTTAAAACATAGGCAATAAGAAAGTCAGTTTTCTTGTACTTAAGTCGGCATTGTGCCTTTTGTATTTAATTCCGATGCAATTTCTGTGTTTCATCGTCAATAAGAAGGTCAGAGGGATACAGTAAACCTGAAGTGAAGCATCGGAATCTATAACTAGTGTCACAGGAATGGTTCAATCATAGACAGTAAGAAGAGTCAGATTTCTTTTACTTAAGTCGCCATTGTGACTTTTGTATTTAATTCCGATGCAATTTCAGTGTTTCATCGTCAATAAGAAGGTCAGGGGGATACAGTAAACCTGAGGTGACGTATCGAAATCTATAACTAGTGTCACAGGAATGGTTGAAAACATAGACTGTAAGAAGAGTCAGTTTTCTTGTACTTAAGTCGGCATTGTGCCTTTCCTATTTAATTCAGATGCAATTTCTGTGTTTCATCGTCAATATGAAGGTCAGAGGGATACAGTAAACCTGAAGTGAACCATCGGAATCTATAACTAGTGTCACAGAAATGGTTCAAAACATAGACAGTAAGAAGAGTAAGTTTTCTTGTACTTAAGTCGGCATTGTGCCTTTTGTATTTAATTCCCATGAAATATCTGTTTTTCATCGTCAATAAGAAGGTCAGAGGCATACAGTAAACCTGAAGTGAAGCATCGAATCTATAACTAGTGTCACAGGAATGGTTCAAAGCATAGACATTAAAAAGAGTTAGTTTTCTTGTACTTAAGCCGGCGTTGTGCCTTTTCAATTTATTTCCGATGCAATTTTTGTGTTTAATCGTCAATAAGAAAGTCAGAGGGATACAGTAAAAATGAAGTGAAGCATCGGAATCTATAACTTGTGTCACAGGAATGGTTCAAAACATAGACAGTAAGAAGAGTCAGTTTCCTTGTTCTTAAGACTGCATTGTGCCTTTTGTATTTAATTCCAATGAAATTTCTGTGTTTCATCGTCAATAAGAAGGTCAGAGGGATACAGTAAACCTGAAGTGAAGCATCGAATCTATAACTAGTGTCACAGGAATGGTTCAAAGCATAGACAGTAGGAAGAGTCAGTTTTCTTGTACTTAAGTCGGCATTGTGCCTTTTCTATTTAATTCCGATGCAATTTCTGTGTTTCATCGTCAATAACAAAGTCAGAGGGATACAGTAAAAATGAAGTGAAGCATCGGAATCTATAACTAGTGTCACATGAATTGTTCAAAACATAGGCAGTAAGAAGAGTTAGTTTTCTTGTACTTAAGGCGGCATTGTGCCTTTTGTATTTAATTCCGATGCAATTTCTGTGTTTCATCGTCAATAAGGTCCGAGGGATACAGTAATCCTGAAGTGAAGCATCGAATCTATAACTAGTGTCGCAGGAATGGTTCAAAGCATAGACAGTAAGAAGAGTCAGTTTTCTTGTACTTAAGTCGGCATTGTGCCTTTTCTATTTAATTCCGATGCCATTTCTGTGTTTCATCGTCAATAAGAAAGTCGGAGGGATGCAGTAAAATTGAAGTGAAGCATCGGAATCTATAACTAGTGTCCCAGGAATGGTTCAAAGCATAGGCAGTAAGAAGAGTCAGTTTTCTTGTACTTCAGTCGGCACTGTGCCTTTTGTATTTAATTCCGATGCAATTTCTGTGTTTCATCGTCAATACGAAGGTCCGAGGGATACAGTAAACCTGAAGTGATGCATCGGAATCTATATCTAGTGACACAGGAATTGTTCAATCATAGACAGTAACAAGAGTCAGTTTTCATGTACTTATGTCGGCATTGTGACTTTTGTATTTAATTCCGATGCAATTTCTGTGTTTCATCGTCAATAAGAAGGTCAGAGGGATACAGTAAACCTGAGGTGAAGCATCGGTAACTATAACTAGTGTCACAGGAATGGTTCAATACATAGACAGTTAGAAGAGTCAGTTTTCTTGTACATAAGTCGGCATTGTGCCTTTCCTATTTAATTCCGAAGCAATTTCTGTATTTCATCGTCAATAAGAAGGTCAGAGGGATACAGTAAAACTGAAGTGAAGCATCGGAATCTATAACTAGTGTCACAGGAATGGTTCAAAACATAGACAGTAAGAAGTGTCAGTTTTCTTGTACTTAAGTCGGCATTGTGCCATTTGTATTTAACTCCGATGCAATTTCTGTGTTTCATCGTCAATTAGAAGGTCAGAGGGATACAGTAAACCTGAAGTGAACCATCGAATCTATAACTAGTGTCACAGGAATGGTTCAAAGCATAGACAGTAAGAAGAGTCAGTTTTCTTGTACTTAAGTCGGCGTTGTGCCTTTTCTATTTATTTCCGATGCAATTTATGTGTTTAATCGTCAATAAGAAAGTCAGAGGGATACAGTAAAAATGAAGTGAAGCATCGGAATCTATAACTAGTGTCACAGGAATGTTTCAAAACATAGACAGTAAGAAGAGTCAGTTTTCTTGTTCTTAAGTCGGCATTGTCCCTTTTGTATGTAATAACGATGAAATTTCTGTGTTTCATCGTCAATAAGAAGGTCAGAGGGATACAGAAATCCTGAAGTGAAGCATCGAATCTATAACTAGTGTCACAGGTATGGTTCAAAGCATAGACAGTAAGAAGAGTCAGTTTTCTTGTGCTTAAGTCGGCATTGTGCCTTTTCTATTTAATTCCGATGCAATTTCTGCGTTTCATCGTCAATAAGAAAGTCAGAGTGATACAGTAAAAATGAAGTGAGGCATCGGAATCTATAACTAGTGGCACATGAATGGTTCAAAACGTAGACAGTAAGAAGAGTCAGCTTTCTTGTACTTAAGTCGGCATTGTGCCTTTTGTATTTAACTCCGATGCAATTTCTGTGTTTCATCGTCAATAAGAAGGTCAGAAGGATACTGTAAACCTGAAGTGAAGCAACTGAATTGATAACTAGTGTCACAGGAATGGTTGAAACCATAGGCAGTAAGAAGAGTCAGTTTTCTTGTACTTAAATCGGCATTGCGCCTTTAGTATTTAATTCCGATGCAATTTCTGTGTTTCATCGTCAATAAGAAGGTCAGAGGGATACAGTAATCCTGAAGTGAAGCATCGAATCTATAACTAGTGTCACAGGAATGGTTCAAAGCATTGACAGTAAGAAGAGTCAGTTTTCTTGTCCTTAAGTCGGCATTGTGCCTTTTCTGTTTAATTCCGATGCCATATCTGTGTTTCATCGTGAATAAGAAAGTCGGAGGGATACAGTAAAAATGAAGTGAAGCATCGGAATCTATAACTAGTGTCACAGGAATGGTTCAAAACATTGGCAGTAAGAAGAGTCAGTTTTCTTGTACTTCAGTCGGCATTGTGCCTTTTGTATTTAATTCCGATGCAATTTCTGTGTTTCATCGTCAATAAGAAGGTCAGAGGGATACTGTAAACCTGAAGTGATGCATCGGAATCTATAACTAGTGTCACAGGAATGGTTCAATCATAGACAGTAAGAAGGGTCAGTTTTCTTGTACTTAAGTCGGCATTGTGCCTTTTGTATTTAATTCCGATGCAATTTCTGTGTTTCATCGTCAATAAGACGGTCAGAGGGATACAGTAAACCTGAGGTGAAGTATCGGTAACTATAACTAGTTTCACAAGAATGGTTCAACACATAGACAGTAAGAAGAGTCAGTTTTCTTGTACATAAGTCGGCATTGTGCCTTTCCTATTTAATTCCGAAGCAATTTCTGTATTTCATCGTCAATAAGAAGGTCAGAGGGATACAGTGAAACTGAAGTGATGCATCGGAATCTATAACTAGAGTCACAGGAATGGTTCAAAACATAGACAGTTTGAAGTGTCAGTTTTCTTGTACTTAAGTCGGCATTGTGCCTTTTGTATTTAACTCCTATGCAATTTCTGTGTTTCATCGTCAATTAGAAGGTCAGAGGGATACAGTAAACCTGAGGTGCAGCATCGGAATCTATAACTAGTGTCACAGGAATGGTTAAAACATAGGCAGTAAGAAGAGTCAGTTTTCTTGTACTTAAGTCTTCATTGTGACTTTTGTATTTAATTCCGATGCAATTTCTGTGTTTCATCGTCAATAAGAAGGTCAGAGGGATACAGTAAACCTGAGGTGAAGTATCGGTAACTATAACTAGTTTCACAAGAATGGTTCAACACATAGACAGTAAGAAGAGTCAGTTTTCTTGTACATAAGTCGGCAATGTGCCTTTCCTGTTTAATTCCGAAGCAATTTCTGTATTTCATCGTCAATAAGAAGGTCAGAGGGATACAGTAAAACTGAAGTGAAGCATCGGAATCTATAACTAGTGTCACAGGAATGGTTCAAAACATAGACAGTTTGAAGGGTCAGTTTTCTTGTACTTAAGTCGGCGTTGTGTCTTTTCAATTTATTTCCGATGCAATTTTTGTGTTTAATCGTCAATACGAAAGTCAGAGGGATACAGTAAAAATGAAGTGAAGCATCGGAATCTATAACCTGTGTCACAGGAATGTTCCAATTTATAGACAGTAAGATCAGTCAGTTTTCTTGTTCTTAAGTCGGCATTGTGCCTTTTGTATTCAATTCCAATGAAATTTCTGTGTTTCATCGTCAATAAGAAGGTCAGAGGGATACAGTAAACCCGAAGTGAAGCATCGAATCTATAACTAGCGTCACAGGAATGGTTCATAGCATAGACAGTAGGAAGAGTCAGTTTTCTTGTACTTAACTCGGCATTGTGCCTTTTCTATTTAATTCCGATGCAATTTCTGTCTTTAATCGTCAATAAGAAAGTCAGAGGGATACAGTAAAAATGAAGTGAAGCATCGGAATCTATAACTAGTGTCACAGGAATGGTTCAAAACATAGACAGTAAGAAGAGTCAGTTTTCTTGTTCTTAAGTCGGCATTGTGCCTTTTCTATTTAATTCCGATGCAATTTCTGTGTTTCATCGTCAATAAGAAAGTCAGAGGGATACAGTAAAAATGAAGTGAAGCATCGGAATCTATAACTAGTGTCACAGGAATGGTTAAAACATAGGCAGTAAGAAGAGTCAGTTTTCTTGTACTTAAGTCTTCATTGTGACTTTTGTATTTAATTCCGATGCAATTTCTGTGTTTCATCGTCAATAAGAAGGTCAGAGGGATACAGTAAACTTGAAGTGAAGCATCGAATCTATAACTAGTGTCACAGGAATGGTTCAAAGCATAGACAGTAAGAAGAGTCAGATTTCTTGTACTTAAGTCGGCATTGTGCCTTTTCTATTTAATTCCGATGCAATTTCTGTGTTTCATCGTCAATAAGAAAGTCAGAGGGATACAGTAAAAATGAAGTGAAGCATCGGAATCTATAACTAGTGTCGCATGAATGGTTCAAAACGTAGACAGTAAGAAGAGTCAGTTTTCTTGTACTTAAGTCGGCATTGTGCCTTTTGTATTTAACTCCGATGCAATTTCTGTGTTTCATCGTCAATAAGAAGGTCAGAGGGATACTGTAAACCTGAAGTGAAGCAACGGAATTGATAACTAGTGTCACAGGAATGGTTCAAAACATAGGCAGTAAGAAGAGTCAGTTTTCTTGTACTTAGGTCGGCATTGTGCCTTTTGTATTTAATTCCGATGCAATTTGTGTGTTTCATCGTCAATAAGGTCAGAGGGATACAGTTATCCTAAAGTGAAGCATCGAATCTATAACTAGTGTCACAGGCATGGTTCAAAGCATAGACAGTAGGAAGAGTCAGTTTTCTTGACTTAAGTCGGCATTGTGCCTTTTCTATTTAATTCCGATGCAATTTCTGTCTTTAATCGTCAATAAGAAAGTCAGAGGGATACAGTAAAAATGAAGTGAAGCATCGGAATCTATAACTAGTGTCACAGGAATGGTTCAAAACATAGACAGTAAGAAGAGTCAGTTTTCTTGTTCTTAAGTCGGCATTGTGCCTTTTGTATTTAATTCGAATGAAATTTCTGTGTTTCATCGTCAATAAGAAGTTCAGAGGGATACAGTAAACCCGAAGTGAAGCATCGAATCTATAACTAGTGTCACAGGAATGGTTCATAGCATAGACAGTAGGAAGAGTCAGTTTTCTTGTACTTAACTCGGCATTGTGCCTTTTCTATTTAATTCCGATGCAATTTCTGTGTTTCATCGTCAATAAGAAAGTCAGAGGGATACAGTAAAAATGAAGTGAAGCATCGGAATCTATAACTAGTGTGACAGGAATTGTTCAAAACATAGGCAGTAAGAAGAGTCAGTTTTCTTGTACTTACGTCGGCATTGTGTCTTTTGTATTTAATTCCGATGCAATTTCTGTGTTTCATCGTCAATAAGAAGGTCAGAGGGATACAGTAAACCTGAAGTGAAGCATCGGAATCTATAACTAGTGTCACAGGAGTGGTTCAATCGTAGACAGTAAGAAGAGTCAGTTTTCTTGTACTTAAGTCAGCATTGTGACATTTGTATTTAATTCCGATGCAATTTCTGTGTTTCATCGTCAATAAGAAGGTCAGAGGGATACAGTAACCCTTAGGTGAAGTATCGGAATCTATAACTAGTGTCACAGGAATGGTTCAAAACATAGACAGTAAGAAGAGTCAGTTTTCTTGTACATAAGTCGGCATTGTGCCTTTCCTATTTAATTCCGAAGCAATTTCTGTATTTCATCGTCAATAAGAAGGTCAGAGGGATACAGTAAAACTGAAGTGAAGCATCGGAATCTATAACTAGTGTCACAGGAATGGTTCAAAACATAGACAGTAAGAAGTGTCAGTTTTCTTGTACTTAAGTCGTCAGTGTGCCTTTTGTATTTAGCTCCTATGCAATTTCTGTGTTTCGTCGTCAATTAGAAGGTCAGAGGGATACAGTAAACCTGAGGTGCAGCATCGGAATCTATAACTAGTGTCACAGGAATGGTTAAAACATAGGCAGTAAGAAGAGTCAGTTTTCTTGTACTTAAGTCGGCATTGTGCTTTTGTATTTAATTCCGATGCAATTTCTGTGTTTCATCGTCAATAAGAAGGTCAGAGGGATACAGTAAACCTGAAGTGAAGCATCGGAATCTATAACTAGTGTCACAGGAATGGTTCAATCATAGACAGTAAGAAGAGTCAGATTTCTTGAACTTAAGACGGCATTGTGACTTTTGTATTTAATTCCGAAGCAATTTCTGTGTTTCATCGTCAATAAGAAGGTCAGAGGGATACAGTAAACCTGAGGTGAAGTATCGGAATCTATAACTAGTGTCACAGGAATGGTTCAAAACATAGACTGTAAGAAGAGTCAGTTTTCTTGTACTTAAGTCGGCATTGTGCCTTTCCTATTTAATTCAGATGCAATTTCTGTGTTTCATTGTCAATATGAAGGTCAGAGGGATACAGTAAACCTGAAGTGAAGCATCGGAATCTATAACTAGTGTCACAGAAATGGTTCAAAACATAGACAGTAAGAAGAGTAAGTTTTCTTTTACTTAAGTCGGCATTGTGCCTTTTGTATTTAATTCCGATGAAATATCTGTTTTTCATCGTCAATAAGAAGGTCAGAGGGATACAGTAAACCTGAGGTGAAGTATCGGTAACTATAACTAGTGTCACAGGAATGGTTCAATACATAGACAGTTAGAAGAGTCAGTTTTCTTGTACATAAGTCGGCATTGTGCCTTTCCTATTTAATTCCGAAGCAATTTCTGTATTTCATCGTCAATTAGAAGGTCAGAGGGATACAGTAAAACTGAAGTGAAGCATCGGAATCTATAACTAGTGTCACAGGAATGGTTCAAAACATAGACAGTAAGAAGTGTCAGTTTTCTTGTACTTAAGTCGGCATTGTGCCATTTGTATTTAACTCCGATGCAATTTCTGTGTTTCATCGTCAATTAGAAGGTCAGAGGGATACAGTAAACCTGAAGTGAACCATCGAATCTATAACTAGTGTCACAGGAATGGTTCAAAGCATAGACAGTAAGAAGAGTCAGTTTTCTTGTACTTAAGTCGGCGTTGTGCCTTTTCTATTTATTTCCGATGCAATTTATGTGTTTAATCGTCAATAAGAAAGTCAGAGGGATACAGTAAAAATGAAGTGAAGCATCGGAATCTATAACTAGTGTCACAGGAATGGTTCTAAGCATTGACAGTAAGAAGAGTCAGTTTTCTTGTCCTTAAGTCGGCATTGTGCCTTTTCTGTTTAATTCCGATGCCATATCTGTGTTTCATCGTCAATAAGAAAGTCGGAGGGATACAGTAAAAATGAAGTGAAGCATCGGGATCTATAACTAGTGTCACAGGAATGGTTCAAAACATTGGCAGTAAGAAGAGTCAGTTTTCTTGTACTTCAGTCGGCATTGTGCCTTTTGTATTTAATTCCGATGCAATTTCTGTGTTTCATCGTCAATAAGAAGGTCAGAGGGATACAGTAAACCTGAAGTGATGCATCCGAATCTATAACTAGTGTCACAGGAATGGTTCAATCATAGACAGTAAGAAGAGTCAGTTTTCTTGTACTTAAGTCGGCATTGTGCCTTTTGTATTTAATTCCGATGCAATTTCTGTGTTTCATCGTCAATAAGACGGTCAGAGGGATACAGTAAACCTGAGGTGAAGTATCGGTAACTATTACTAGTTTCACAAGAATGGTTCAACACATAGACAGTAAGAAGAGTCAGTTTTCTTGTACATAAGTCGGCATTGTGCCTTTCCTATTTAATTCCGAAGCAATTTCTGTATTTCATCGTCAATAAGAAGGTCAGAGGTATACAGTGAAACTGAAGTGATGCATCGGAATCTATAACTAGTGTCACAGGAATGGTTCAAAACATAGACAGTTTGAAGTGTCAGTTTTCTTGTACTTAAGTCGGCATTGTGCCTTTTGTATTTAACTCCTATGCAATTTCTGTGTTTCATCGTCAATTAGAAGGTCAGAGGGATACAGTAAACCTGAGGTGCAGCATCGGAATCTATAACTAGTGTCACAGGAATGGTTAAAACATAGGCAGTAAGAAGAGTCAGTTTTCTTGTACTTAAGTCTTCATTGTGACTTTTGTATTTAATTCCGATGCAATTTCTGTGTTTCATCGTCAATAAGAAGGTCAGAGGGATACAGTAAACCTGAGGTGAAGTATCGGTAACTATAACTAGTTTCACAAGAATGGTTCAACACATAGACAGTAAGAAGAGTCAGTTTTCTTGTACATAAGTCGGCAATGTGCCTTTCCTGTTTAATTCCGAAGCAATTTCTGTATTTCATCGTCAATAAGAAGGTCAGAGGGATACAGTAAAACTGAAGTGAAGCATCGGAATCTATAACTAGTGTCACAGGAATGGTTCAAAACATAGACAGTTTGAAGGGTCAGTTTTCTTGTACTTAAGTCGGCGTTGTGTCTTTTCAATTTATTTCCGATGCAATTTTTGTGTTTAATCGTCAATACGAAAGTCAGAGGGATACAGTAAAAATGAAGTGAAGCATCGGAATCTATAACCTGTGTCACAGGAATGTTCCAATTTATAGACAGTAAGATCAGTCAGTTTTCTTGTTCTTAAGTCGGCATTGTGCCTTTTGTTTTCAATTCCAATGAAATTTCTGTGTTTCATCGTCAATAAGAAGGTCAGAGGGATACAGTAAACCCGAAGTGAAGCATCGAATCTATAACTAGCGTCACAGGAATGGTTCATAGCATAGACAGTAAGAAGAGTCAGTTTTCTTGTTCTTAAGTCGGCATTGTGCCTTTTCTATTTAATTCCGATGCAATTTCTGTGTTTCATCGTCAATAAGAAAGTCAGAGGGATACAGTAAAAATGAAGTGAAGCATCGGAATCTATAACTAGTGTCACAGGAATGGTTAAAACATAGGCAGTAAGAAGAGTCAGTTTTCTTGTACTTAAGTCTTCATTGTGACTTTTGTATTTAATTCCGATGCAATTTCTGTGTTTCATCGTCAATAAGAAGGTCAGAGGGATACAGTAAACCTGAAGTGAAGCATCGAATCTATAACTAGTGTCACAAGAATGGTTCAAAGCATAGACAGTAAGAGGAGTCAGATTTCTTGTACTTAAGTCGGCATTGTGCCTTTTCTATTTAATTCCGATGCAATTTCTGTGTTTCATCGTCAATAAGAAAGTCAGAGGGATACAGTAAAAATGAAGTGAAGTATCGGAATCTATAACTAGTGTCGCATGAATGGTTCAAAACGTAGACAGTAAGAAGAGTCATGTTTCTTGTACTTAAGTCGGCATTGTGCCTTTTGTATTTAACTCCGATGCAATTTCTGTGTTTCATCGTCAGTAAGAAGGTCAGAGGGATACTGTAAACCTGAAGTGAAGCAACGGAATTGATAACTAGTGTCACAGGAATGGTTCAAAACATAGGCAGTAAGAAGAGTCAGTTTTCTTGTACTTAGGTCGGCATTGTGCCTTTTGTATTTAATTCCGATGCAATTTGTGTGTTTCATCGTCAATAAGGTCAGAGGGATACAGTTATCCTAAAGTGAAGCATCGAATCTATAACTAGTGTCACAGGCATGGTTCAAAGCATAGACAGTAGGAAGAGTCAGTTTTCTTGTACTTAAGTCGGCATTGTGCCTTTTCTATTTAATTACGATGCAATTTCTGTCTTTAATCGTCAATAAGAAAGTCAGAGGGATACAGTAAAAATGAAGTGAAGCATCGGAATCTATAACTAGTGTCACAGGAATGGTTCAAAACATAGACAGTAAGAAGAGTCAGTTTTCTTGTTCTTAAGTCGGCATTGTGCCTTTTGTATTTAATTCGAATGAAATTTCTGTGTTTCATCGTCAATAAGAAGTTCAGAGGAATACAGTAAACCCGAAGTGAAGCATCGAATCTATAACTAGTGTCACAGAAATGGTTCATAGCATAGACAGTAGGAAGAGTCAGTTTTCTTGTACTTAACTCGGCATTGTGCCTTTTCTATTTAATTGCGATGCAATTTCTGTGTTTCATCGTCAATAAGAAAGTAAGAGGGATACAGTAAAAATGAAGTGAAGCATCGGAATCTATAACTAGTGTCACAGGAATTGTTCAAACATAGGCAGTAAGAAGAGTCAGTTTTCTTGTACTTACGTCGGCATTGTGTCTTTTGTATTTAATTCCGATGCAATTTCTGTGTTTCATCGTCAATAAGAAGGTCAGAGGGATACAGTAACCCTAAGGTGAAGTATCGGAATCTATAACTAGTGTCACAGGAATGGTTCAAAACATAGACAGTAAGAAGAGTCAGTTTTCTTGTACTTAAGTCGTCAGTGTGCCTTTTGTATTTAGCTCCTATGCAATTTCTGTGTTTCGTCGTCAATTAGAAGGTCAGAGGGATACAGTAAACCTGAGGTGCAGCATCGGAATCTATAACTAGTGTCACAGGAATGGTTAAAACATAGGCAGTAAGAAGAGTCAGTTTTCTTGTACTTAAGTCGGCATTGTGCCTTTTGTATTTAATTCCGATGCAATTTCTGTGTTTCATCGTCAATAAGAAGGTCAGAGGGATACAGTAAACCTGAAGTGAAGCATCGGAATCTATAACTAGTTTCGCATGAATGGTTCAAAACGTAGACAGTAAGAAGAGTCAGTTTTCTTGTACATAAGTCGGCATTGTGCCTTTCCTATTTAATTCCGAAGCAATTTCTGTATTTCATCGTCAATAAGAAGGTGAGAGAGATACAGTAAAACTGAAGTGAAGCATCGGAACCTATAACTAGTGTCACAGGAATGGTTCAAAACATAGACAGTAAGAAGAGTAAGTTTTCTTTTACTTAAGTCGGCATTGTGCCTTTTGTATTTAATTCCGATGAAATATCTGTTTTTCATCGTCAATAAGAAGGTCAGAGGGAAACAGTAAACCTGAAGTGAAGCATCGAATCTATAACTAGTGTCACAGGAATGGTTCAAAGCATAGACATTAAGAAGAGTTAGTTTTCTTGTACTTAAGTCGGCGTTGTGCCTTTTCAATTTACTTCCGATGCAATTTTTGTGTTTAATCGTCAATAAGAAAGTCAGAGGGATACAGTAAAAATGAAGTGAAGCATCGGAATCTATAACCTGTGTCACAGGAATGGTTCAAAACATAGACAGTAAGAAGAGTCAGTTTTCTTGTTCTTAAGTCGGCATTGTGCCTTTTGTATTTAATTCCAATGAAATTTCTGTGTTTCATCGTCAATAAGAAGGTCAGAGGATTACAGTAAACCTGAAGTGAAGCATCGAATCTATAACTAGTGTCACGGGAATGGTTCAAAGCATAGACAGTAAGAAGAGTCAGTTTTCTTGTACTTAAGTCGGCATTGTGCCTTTTCTATTTAATTCCGATGCAATTTCTGTGTTTCATCGTCAATAAGAAAGTCAGAGGGATACAGTAAAAATGAAGTGAAGCATCAGAATCTATAACTAGTGTCACATGAATTGTTCAAAACATAGACAGTAAGAAGAGTCAGTTTTCTTGTACTTAAGTCGGCATTGTGCCTTTTGTATTTAATTCCGATGAAATTTCTGTGTTTCATCGTCAATAAGAAGGTCAGAGGGATACAGTAAACCTGAAGTGAAGCATCGAATCTATAACTAGTGTCACAGGAATGGTTCAAAGCATAGCAGTAAGAAGAGTCAGTTTTCTTGTACTTAAGTCGGCATTGTGCCTTTTCTATTTAATTCCGATGCAATTTCTGTGTTTAATCGTCAATAAGAAAGTCAGAGGGATACAGTAAAAATGAAGTGAAGCATCGGAATCTATAACCTGTGTCACAGGAATGGTTCAAAACATAGACAGTAAGAAGAGTCAGTTTTCTTGTTCTTAAGTCGGCATTGTGCCTTTTGTATTTAATTCCAATGAAATTTCTGTGTTTCATCGTCAATAAGAAGGTCAGAGGGATACAGTAAACCTGAAGTGAAGCATCGAATCTATAACTAGTGTCAGAGGAATGGTTCAAAGCATAGACAGTAAGAAGAGTCAGTTTTCTTGTACTTAAGTCGGCATTGTGACTTTTGTATTTAATTCCTATGCAATTTCTGTGCTTCATCGTCAATAAGAAGGTCAGAGGGATACAGTAAACCTGAGGTGAAGTATCGGTATCTATAACTAGTGTCACAGGAATGGTTCAAAACATAGACAGTAAGAAGAGTCAGTTTTCTTGTACATAAGTCAGCATTGTGCCTTTCCTATATAATTCCGAAGCAATTTCTGTATTTCATCGTCAATAAGAAGGTCAGAGGGATACAGTAAAACTGAAGTGAAGCATCGGAATCTGTAACTAGTGTCACAGGAATGGTTCAAAACGTAGACAGTAAGAAGTGTCAGTTTTCTTGTACTTAAGTCGGCATTGTGCCATTTGTATTTAACTCCGATGCAATTTCTGTGTTTCATCGTCAATTAGAAGGTCAGAGGGTTACAGTAAACCTGAGGTGCAGCATCGGAGTCTATAACTAGTGTCACAGGAATGGTTAAAACATAGGCAGTAAGAAGAGTCAGTTTTCTTGTACTTAAGTCGGCATTGTGCCTTTTGTGTTTAATTCCGATGCAATTTCTGAGTTTCATCGTCAATAACAAGGTCAGAGGGATACAGTAAACTTGAAGTGAAGCATCGGAATCTATAACTAGTGTCACAGGGATGGTTCAATCATAGACAGTAAGAAGAGTCAGATTTCTTGTACTTAAGTCGGCATTGTGACTTTTGTATTTAATTCCGATGCAATTTCTGTGTTTCATCGTCAATAAGAAGGTCAGAGGGATACAGTAAACCTGAGGTGAAGTATCGGAATCTATAACTAGTGTCACAGGAATGGTTCAAAGCATAGACTGTAAGAAGAGTCAGTTTCCTTATACGTAAGTCGGCATTGTCCCTTTCCTATTTAATTCAGATGCAATTTCTGTGTTTCATCGTCAATATGTAGGTCAGAGGGATACAGTAAACCTAAAGTGAAGCATTGGAATCTATAACTAGTGTCACAGAAATAGTTCAAAGCATAGACAGTAAGAAGAGTAAGTTTTCTTGTACTTAAGTCGGGATTGTGCCTTTTGTATTTAATTCCGATGAAATATCTGTTTTTCATCGTCAATAAGAAGGTCAGAGGGATACAGTAAACCTGAAGTGAAGCATCGAATCTATAACTAGTGTCACAGGAATGGTTCAAAGCATAGACATTAAGAAGAGTTAGTTTTCTTGTACTTAAGTCGCCGTTGTGCCTTTTCAATTTATTTCCGATGCAATTTTTGTGTTTAATCGTCAATAAGAAAGTCAGAGGGATACAGTAAAAATGAAGTGAAGCATCGGAATCTATAACTTGTGTCACAGGAATGGTTCAAAACATAGACAGTAAGAAGAGTCAGTTTTCTTGTTCTTAAGTCGGCATTGTGCCTTTTGTATTTAATTCCGATGAAATATCTGTGTTTCATCGTCAATAAGAAGTTCAGAGGGATACAGTAAACCTGAGGTGAAGTATCGGAATCTATAACTAGTGTCACAGGAATGGTTCAAAGCATAGACTGTAAGAAGAGTCAGTTTTCTTGTACTTAAGTCGGCATTGTGCCTTTCCTATTTAATTCAGATGCAATTTCTGTGTTTCATCGTCAATATGAAGGTCAGAGGGATACAGTAAACCTGAAGTGAAGCATCGGAATCTATAACTAGTGTCACAGAATGGTTCAAAGCATAGCAGTAAGAAGAGTCAGTTTTCTTGTACTTAAGTCGGCATTGTGCCTTTTTTATTTAATTCGATGCAATTTCTGTGTTTAATCGTCAATAAGAAGTCAGAGGGATACAGTAAAAATGAAGTGAAGCATCGGAATCTATAACCTGTGTCACAGGAATGGTTCAAACATAGACAGTAAGAAGAGTCAGTTTTCTTGTTCTTAAGTCGGCATTGTGCCTTTTGTATTTAATTCCAATGAAATTTCTGTGTTTCATCGTCAATAAGAAGGTCAGAGGGATACAGTAAACCTGAAGTGAAGCATCGAATCTATAACTAGTGTCAGAGGAATGGTTCAAAAGCATAGACAGTAAGAAGAGTCAGTTTTCTTGTACTTAAGTCGGCATTGTGACTTTTGTATTTAATTCCTATGCAATTTCTGTGCTTCATCGTCAATAAGAAGGTCAGAGGGATACAGTTAACCTGAGGTGAAGTATCGGTAACTATAACTAGTGTCACAGGAATGGTTCAAAACATAGACAGTAAGAAGAGTCAGTTTTCTTGTACATAAGTCAGCATTGTGCCTTTCCTATATAATTCCGAAGCAATTTCTGTATTTCATCGTCAATAAGAAGGTCAGAGGGATACAGTAAAACTGAAGTGAAGCATCGGAATCTGTAACTAGTGTCATAGGAATGGTTCAAAACATAGACAGTAAGAAGTGTCAGTTTTCTTGTACTTAAGTCGGCATTGTGCCATTTGTATTTAACTCCGATGCAATTTCTGTGTTTCATCGTCAATTAGACGGTCAGAGGGTTACAGTAAACCTGAGGTGCAGCATCGGAGTCTATAACTAGTGTCACAGGAATGGTTAAAACATAGGCAGTAAGAAGAGTCAGTTTTCTTGTACTTAAGTCGGCATTGTGCCTTTTGTGTTTAATTCCGATGCAATTTCTGAGTTTCATCGTCAATAACAAGGTCAGAGGGATACAGTAAACTTGAAGTGAAGCATCGGAATCTATAACTAGTGTCACAGGGATGGTTCAATCATAGACAGTAAGAAGAGTCAGATTTCTTGTACTTAAGTCGGCATTGTGACTTTTGTATTTAATTCCGATGCAATTTCTGTGTTTCATCGTCAATAAGAAGTCAGAGGGATACAGTAACCTGAGGTGAAGTATCGGAATCTATAACTAGTGTCACAGGAATGGTTCAAAGCATAGACTGTAAGAAGAGTCAGTTTCCTTATACGTAAGTCGGCATTGTCCCTTTCCTATTTAATTCAGATGCAATTTCTGTGTTTCATCGTCAATATGTAGGTCAGAGGGATACAGTAAACCTAAAGTGAAGCATTGGAATCTATAACTAGTGTCACAGAAATGGTTCAAAAGCATAGACAGTAAGAAGAGTAAGTTTTCTTGTACTTAAGTCGGGATTGTGCCTTTTGTATTTAATTCCGATGAAATATCTGTTTTTCATCGTCAATAAGAAGGTCAGAGGGATACAGTAAACCTGAAGTGAGCATCGAATCTATAACTAGTGTCACAGGAATGGTTCAAAGCATAGACATTAAGAAGAGTTAGTTTTCTTGTACTTAAGTCGGCGTTGTGCCTTTTCAAT
>NW_025727817.1:0-94504 GCF_021461385.2 Schistocerca piceifrons | reverse complement strand
GAAGGTCAGAGGGATACAGTAAACCTGAAGTGAAGCATCGGAATCTATAACTAGTGTCACAGGAATGGTTCAAAACAAAGACAAGAGGAAGAGTCATTCTTCTTGTACTTAAGACGGCATTGTGGGTTTTCTATTTAATTCCGATAAAAATTCTGTGTTTCATCGTCAATAAGACAGTCAGAGGGATACAGTACACCTGAAGTGAATCATCGGAATCTATAACTAGTGTCACAGGAATGTTTGAAACATAGTCAATAAGAAGAGTCAGTCTTCTTGTACTTAAGTCGGCATTGTGCCTTTTGTATTTAATTCCGATGCAATTTCTGTGTATCATCGTCAATATGAAGGTCAGATGGATACAGTAAACCTGAAGTGAAGCATCGGAATCTATAACTAGTGTCACAGTAATGGTTCAAAACATAGACAGTAGGAGGAGTCAGTCTTCTTGTACTTAAGTCGGCATTGTGCCGTTTGTATTTAATTCCGATGCAATTTCTGTGTTTCATCGTCAAGAAGAAGGTCCAAGGGATGCAGTAAACCTGAAGTGAGTCATCGGATTCTATAACTAGTGTCACAGGAATGGTTCAAATCTTAGTCAGTAAGAAGAGTCAGTCTTCTTGTACTTAAGTCGGCATTGTGCCTTTTCTATATAATTCCGTTGCAATTTCTGTGTCTCATCGTCAATAAGGAGGTCCAAGGGATGCACTACACCTGAAGTGAAGCATCGGAATCTATAACTAGTGTCACAGGAATGGTTCAAAACATAGACAGTAAGAAGAGCCAGACCTCTTGTACTTAAGTCGTCATTGTGCCTTTTCTATTAATTCCGATGCAATTTCTGTGTTTTGTCGTCAATAAGAAGGCCCTAGGGATACAGTAAACCTGAAGTGAAGCACCGGAATCCATAACTAGTGTCACAGGAATGGTTCAAAACATAGACAGTAATAAGAGACAGTCTTCTTGTACTTAAGTCGGCATTGTGCCTTTTGTCTTTAATTCCGATGCAATTTCTGTGTCTCACCGTCAAAAAGAAGGTCAGAGGGAGACAGTAAACCTGAAGTGAAGCATCGGAATCTATAACTAGTGTCACAGGAATGGTTCAAATCATAGAGAGTAGGAAGAGTCAGTCTTCTTGTACTTAAGACGGCATTGTGCCTTTTGTATTTAATTCCGATGCAATTTCTGTGTTTCATCGTCAATAAGAAGGTCAGAGGGATACAGTAAACCTGAAGTGAAGCATCGGAATCTATAACTAGTGTCACAGGAATGGTTCAAAACATAGTCAGTAAGATGAGTCAGTCTTCTTGTACTTAATTCGGCATTGTGCCTTTTTATTTAATTCCGATGCAATTTCTGTGTTTCGTCGTCGATAAGAAGGTCCAAGGGATACAGTAAACCTGAAGTGAAGCATCGGAATCTATAATTAGTGTCACAGAAATGGTTCAAAACATAGTCAGTAAGAAGAGTCAGTCTTTTTGTACTTAAGTCGGCATTATGCCTTTTCTATTTAATTCCGATGCCATTTCTGTGTTTCATCGTCAATAAGAAGGTCAGAGGGATACAGTAAACCTAAAGTGAAGCATCGGAATGTATAACTAGTGTCACAGGATTCGTTCAAAACATAGACAGTAGGAAGAGTCCGTCTTCTTCTAGTTGAGTCGGCATTGTGCCTTTTGTATTTATTTCCGATGCAATTTCTGTGTTTCATCGTCAATAAGAAGGTCAGAGGGTTACAGTAAACCTGAAGTGAAGCATCGGAATTTATAACTAGTGTCACAGGAGTGGTTCAAAACATAAACAGAAAGAAGAGTCAGTTTTCTTGTACTTAAGTCGGCATTGTGCCTTTTGTATTTAATTCCGATGCAATTTCTGTGTTTCATCGTCAATAAGAAGGTCAGAGGGATACAGTAACCCTGAAGTGAAGGATCGGAATCTATAACTAGTGTCACAGGTATGGTTCAAACATAGACAGTAGGAAGAGTCATTCTTCTTGAACTTAAGTCGGCATTGAGCCTTTTGTATTTAATTCCGATGCAATTTCTGTGCTTCATCGTCAAAAAGGAGGTCCAAGAGATACAGTAAACCTGAAGTGAAGCATCGGAATCTATACCTAGTGTCACAGGAGTTGATCAAACATAGACAGTAAGAAGAGTCAGTCTCCTTGTACTTAAGTCGGCATTGTGCCTTTTGTATTTAATTCCGATGAAATTTCCTTGCTCCATCGTAAATAAGAAGGTCCAAGGGATGCAGTACACCTGAAGTGAAGCATCGGAATCTATAACTAGTGTCACAGGAATGGTTCAAATCATAGACAATAGGAAGGGTCAGTCTTCTTATACTTTAGTTGGCATTGTGCCTTTACTATTAAATTCCCATGCAATTTCTGGAATTCGTCGTCAATAAGAAGGTCCAAGGGATACAGTAAACCTGAAGTGAATCATCGGAATCTATAACTAGTGTCACAGGAATGTGTCACAACATAGACAGTAAGAAGAGTCAGTCCTCTTGTACTTAAGTCGGCATTGTGCTTTTTGTATCCAATTCCGATGCAATATCTGAGTTTCATCGTCAATAAGAAGGTCCGAGGGATACAGTAAACCTGAAGTGAAGCATCGGAATCTATAGCTAGTGTCACAGGAATGGTTCAAAACATAGACAGTAGGAACAGTCAGTCTTCTTGTACTTAAGTCGGCATTGTGCCTTTTGTATTTAATTCCGATGCAATTTCTGTGTTTCATCGTCAATAAGAAGGTCAGAGGGATACAGTAAACCAGAAGTAAAGCATCGGAATGTATAACTAGTGTCACAGGTATGGTTCAAAACATAGTCAGTAAGAGTAGTCAGTCTTCTTGTACTTAATTCGGCATTGTGCCTTTTTATTAAATTCCGATGCAATTTCTGTGTTTCATCGTCAATAAGAAGGTCCATGGGATACAGTAAACCTGAAGTGAAGCATCGGATTCTATAACTAGTGTCACAGAAATGGTTCAAAACATAGTCAGTAAGAAGAGTCAGTCTTCATGTACTTAAGTCGGCATTGTGCCTTTTCTATTTAATTCCGATGCAATTTCTGTGTTTCATCGTCAATAAGAAGGTCAGAGGGATACAGTAAACTTGAAGTGAAGCATGGGAATGTATAACTAGTATCACAGGAATCGTTCAAAGCATAGACAGTAGGAAGAGTCCGTCTTCTTCCAGTTGAGTGGGCATTGTGCCTTTTGTATTTAATTCCCATGCAATTTCTGTGTTTCATCGTCAATAAGAAGGTCAGAGGGATACAGTAAACCTGAAGTGATGCATCGGAATCTGTAACTAGTGTCACAGGAATGGTTCAAAGCAAAGACAGTAGGAAGAGTCATTCTTCTTGTACTTAAGTCGGCATTGTGGATTTTCTATTTAATTCCGATGCAAATTCTGTGTTTCATCGTAAATAAGACGGTCAGAGGGATACAGTAAACCTGAAGTGAATCATCGGAATTTATAACTAGTGTGACAGGAATGGTTCAAAACATAGACAGTAGGAAGAGTCAGTCTACATGTACTTAAGTCGGCATTGTGCCTTTTGTATCTAATTCCGATGCAATTTTTGTGTTTCAACTTCAATCAGAAGGCCCAAGGGATACAGTAAACCTCAAGTGAAGCATCGGAATCTATAACTAGTGTCACAGGAATGGTTCAAACATAGTCAGTAAGAAGAGTCAGTCTTCTTGTACTTAAGTCGGCATTATGCTTTTTCTATTTACTTCCAATGCAATTTCTGTGCTTCATCGTCAATGAGAAGGTCAGAGGGATACAGTAAACCTGAAGTGAAGCATCGGAATCTATAACTAGTGTCACAGGAATGATTCAAAACATAGAGAGTAATAAGAGTCGGTCTTCTTGTACTTAAGTCTGCATTGTGCCTTTTGTATTTAATTTCGATGCAATTTCTGTGTTTCATCCTCAATAAGAGCTTCAGAAGGATACAGTAAACCTGAAGTAAAGCATCGGAATCTATAACTAGTGTCACAGAAATGGTTCTAAACATAGTCAGTAAGAAGAGTCAGTCTTCTTGTACTTAAGTCGGCATTGTGCCTTTTCTATATAATTCCGATGCAATTTCTGTGTTTCATCGTCAATAAGAAGGTCAGAGGGATAAAGTAAACTTGAAGTGAAGCAAGGGAATGCATAACTAGTTTCACAGGAGTCGTTCAAAACTTAGACAGTGGTAGAGTCCGTCTTCTTCTAGTTGAGTGGGCATTGTGCCTTTTGTATTTATTACCCATGCAATTTCTGTGTTTCATCGTCAATAAGAAGGTCAGAGGGATACAGTAAACCTGAAGTGAAGCATCGGAATCTATAACTAGTGTCACAGGAATGGTTCAAAACAAAGACAAGAGGAAGAGTCATTCTTCTTGTACTTAAGACGGCATTGTGGGTTTTCTATTTAATTCCGATAAAAATTCTGTGTTTCATCGTCAATAAGACAGTCAGAGGGATACAGTACACCTGAAGTGAATCATCGGAATCTATAACTAGTGTCACAGGAATGTTTGAAACATAGTCAATAAGAAGAGTCAGTCTTCTTGTACTTAAGTCGGCATTGTGCCTTATTTATTTAATTCCGATGCAATTTCTGTGTTTCTTCGTCAATATGAAGGTCAGATGGATACAGTAAACCTGAAGTGAAGCATCGGAATCTATAACTAGTGTCACAGTAATGGTTCAAAACATAGACAGTAGGAGGAGTCAGTCTTCTTGTACTTAAGTCGGCATTGTGCCGTTTGTATTTAATTCCGATGCAATTTCTGTGTTTCATCGTCAAGAAGAAGGTCCAAGGGATGCAGTAAACCTGAAGTGAGTCATCGGATTCTATAACTAGTGTCACAGGAATGGTTCAAATCTTAGTCAGTAAGAAGAGTCAGTCTTCTTGTACTTAAGTCGGCATTGTGCCTTTTCTATATAATTCCGTTGCAATTTCTGTGTCTCATCGTCAATAAGGAGGTCCAAGGGATGCACTACACCTGAAGTGAAGCATCGGAATCTATAACTAGTGTCACAGGAATGGTTCAAAGCATAGACAGTAAGAAGAGCCAGACCTCTTGTACTTAAGTCGTCATTGTGCCTTTTCTATTTAATTCCGATGCAATTTCTGTGTCTCATCGTCAATACGAAGGTCAGAGGGATACAGTAAACATGAAGTGAAGCATCGGAATCTATAAGTGGAGTCACAGGAATTGTTCAAACATAGTCAGTAAGAAGAGTCAGTCTTCTTGTACTTATTTCGGCATTGTGCCTTCCGTATTTATTTCCGATGGAATTTCGGTGTTTCAACGTCAATAAGAAGGTCCAAGGGATACAGTAAACCTGAAGTGAAGCATCGGAATCTATTACTAGTGTCACAGGAATGGTTCAAACATAGTCAGTAAGAAGAGTCAGTCTTCTTGTACTTAGGTCGGCATTGTGCCTTTTGTATTTAATTCCGACGCAATTTCTGTGTATCATCGTCAATAAGAAGGTCAGAGGGATACAGTAAACCTGAAGTGCAGCTTCGGAATCTATAACTAATGTCACAGGAATGGTTCAAACCATAGTCAGTAAGAAGAGTCAGTCTTCTTGTACTTAAGTCGGCATTGTGCCCTTTCTATTTAATTCCGATGCAATTTCTGTGTTTCACCGTCAATAAGAAGGTCAGAGGGATACAGTAAACCTGAAGTGAAGCATCGGAATGTATAACTAGTATCACAGGAATTGTTCAAAACATAGACAGTAGGAAGAGTCGGCCTTCTTCTAGTTGAGTCGGCATTGTGCCTTTTGTATTTATTTCCGATGCTATTTCTGTGTTTCATCGTCAATGAGAAGGTCAGAGGGATACAGTAAACCTGAAGTGAAGCTTCGGAATCTATAACTAGTGTTACAGGAATCGTTCAAAACATAGACAGTAGGAAGAGTCATTCTTCTTGTACTTAAGTCGGCATTGTGCCTTTTGTATTTAATTCCGATGCAATTTCTGTGCTTCATCGTCAAAAAGGAGGTCCAAGGGATACAGTAAACCTGAACTGAAGCATCTGAATCTACAACTAGTGTCACAGGAGTTGTTCAAACATAGACAGTAAGAAGAGTCAGTCTCCTTGTTCTTAAGTCGGCATTGTGCTTTTGTATTTAATTCCGATGAAATTTCTTTCTTTCATCGTCAATAAGAAGGTCCAAGGGATGCAGTAAACCTTAAGTGAAGCATCGGAATCTATAACTAGCGTCACAGGAATGGTTTCCAAAAACATAGACAGTAAGAAAGGTCAGAATTCTTGTACTCAAGTCCGCATTGTGCCTTTTCTATTTCATTCCGATCCAATTTCTGTGTTTCATCTTCAATAGGAAGGTCAGAGGGATACAGTGAACCTGAAGTGAAGCTTCGGAATCTATTACTAGTGTCACAGGAGTGGTTCAAAACATAGAGAGTAATAAGAGTCAGTCTTCTTGTACTTAAGTCGGCGTTGTGCATTTTGTATTTAATTCCGATGCAATTTCTGTGTTTCATCGTCAATAAGAAGGTCAGAGGGATACAGTAAACCTGAAGTGATGCATCGGAATCTATAACTAGTGTCACAGGAATGGTTCAAAACATAGACAGTAGGCACAGTCAGTCTTCTTGTACTTATGTCGGCATTGTGCCTTTTCTATTTAATTCCGATGTAATTTCAGTGTTTCGTCGTCAATAAGAAGGTCCTAGGGATACAGTAAACCTGAAGTGAATCATCGGAATCTATAACTAGTGTCACAGGAATGGTTCAAAACATAGAGAGTAATAAGAGGCAGTCTTCTTGTACTTAAGTCGGCGTTGTGCATTTTGTATTTGATTCCGATGCAATTTCTGTGTTTCATCGTCAATAAGAAGGTCAGAGGGACACAGTAAACCTGAAGTGAAGCATCGGAATCTATAACCAGTGTCACAGGAATGATTCAAAGCATAGAGAGTAGCAAGAGTCTGTCTTCTTGTACTTAAGTCGGCATTGTGCCTTTTGTATTTAATTCCGATGCAATTTCTGTGTTTCAAT
Source organism: Schistocerca piceifrons (assembly GCF_021461385.2). NCBI lineage: Eukaryota > Metazoa > Arthropoda > Insecta > Orthoptera > Acrididae > Schistocerca > Schistocerca piceifrons. Next base: position 87,470 of record NW_025727817.1, on the reverse strand, counting down.
CTCAATAAGACGGTCAGAGGGATACAGTAAACCTGAAGTAAAGCATCGGAATCTATAACTAGTGTCACAGGAATGGTTCAAAACATAGTCAGTAAGAAGAGTCAGTCTTCTTGTACTTAATTCGGCATTGTGCCTTTTTATTAATTTCCGATGCAATTTCTGTGTTTCATCGTCAATACGAAGGTCCAAGGGATACAGTAAACCTGAAGTGAAGCATCGGAATCTATAACTAGTGTCACAGGAATGGTTCAAAACATAAACAGTAGGAAGAGTCAGTCTACATGTACTTAAGTCGGCTTTGGGACTTTTGTATTTCATTCCGATGCAATTTTTGTGTTTCAACTTCAATAAGAAGGTCCAAGGGATACAGTAAACCTGAAGTGAAGCATCGGAATCTATAACTAGTGTCACAGGAATGGTTCAAACATAGTCAGTAAGAAGAGTCAGTCTTCTTGTACTTAAGTCGGCATTGTGCTTTTTCTATTTACTTCCGATGCAATTTCTGTGTTTCATCGTCAATGAGAAGGTGAGAGGGATACAGTAAACCTGAAGTGAAGCATCGAAATCTATAACTAGTGTCACAGGAATGGTTCAAAACATAGACAGTAGGAAGAGTCAGTCTTCTTGTACTTAAGTCGGCATTGTGCCTTATTTACTTAATTCCGATGCGATTTCTGTGTTTAATTGTCAATAAGAATGTCAGAGGGATACAGTAACCTGAAGTGAAGCATCAGAATCTATAACTAGTGTCACAGGAATGGTTCAAATCATAGACAGTAAGAAGAGTCAGTCTTCTTGTACTTAAGTCGGCATTGTGCCTTTTGTATTTAATTCTGAAGCATTTTCTGTGTTTCATCGCCAATAAGAAGGTCAGAGGGATACAGTAAACCTGAAGTGAAGCATCAGAATGTATAACTAGTGTCACAGGAATGATTCAAAACATAGACATTAGGAAGAGTCAGTCTTTTTGTACTTAAGTCGGCATTGTGAATTTTCTATTTAATTCCGATGCAATTTCTGTGTTTCATCGTCAATAAGAAGGTCAGATGGATACAGTAAACCTGAAGTGAAGCATCGGAATCTATAACTAGTGTCACAGTAACGGTTCAAAACATAGACAGTAGGAAGAGTCAGTCTTCTTGTACTTAAGTCGGCATTGAGCCTTTTGTATTTAATTCCGATGCGTTTTCTGTGTTTCATCGTCAATACGAAGGTCAGAGGGATACAGTAAACCTGAAGTGAAGCATCGGAATCTATAACTAGTGTCACAGAAATGGTTCAAATCGTAGTCAGGAAGAAGAGTCAGTCTTCTTGAACTTAAGTCGGCATTGTGCCTTTTCTATTTAATTCCAATGCACTTTCTGTGTTTCATCGTCGATAAGAAGGGTAGGGGGTTACAGTAAACCTGAATTGAAGCATCGGAATGTATAACTAGTGTCACAGGAATGGTTCAAATCATAGACAGTAGGAAGAGTCAGCCTTCTTGTACTTGAGTCGGCATTGTGCCTTTTGTATTTATTTCCGATGCAATTTCTGTGTTTCATCATCAATAAGAAGGTCAGAGGGATACAGTAAACCTGAAGTGAAGCATCGGAATCTATAACTAGTGTCACAGAAATGGTTCAAAGCATAGACAGTACGAAGAGTCATTCTTCTTGTACTTATGTCGGCATTGTGCCTTTTTGTATTTAATTCCAATGCACTTTCTGTGTTTCATCGTCAATAAGAAGGGTAGGGGGTTACAATAAACCTGAATTGAAGCATCGGAATGTATAACTAGTGTCACAGGAATGGTTCAAAACATAGACAGTAAGAAGAGCCAGACTACTTGTACTTAAGTCGGCATTGTGCCTTTTCTATTTAATTCCGATGCAATTTCTGTGTCTCATCGTCAATAAGAAGGTCAGACGGATACAGTAAACATGAAGTGAAGCATCGGAATCTATAAGTGGAGTCACAGGAATTGTTCAAACATAGTCAGTAAGAAGAGTCAGTCTTCTTGTACTTATGTCGGCATTGTGGCTTTCGTATTTAATTCGGATGGAATTTCGGTGTTTAAACGTCAATAAGAAGGTCCAAGGGATACAGTAAACCTGAAGTGAAGCATCGGAATCTATAACTAGTGTCACAGGAGTTGTTGAAACATAGACAGTAAGAAGAGTCAGTCTCCTTGTTCTTAAGTCGGCATTGTGCCTTTTCTATTGCATTCCGATGCAATTTCTGTTTTTCATCTTCAATAGGAAGGTCAGAGGGATACAGTGAACCTGAGGTGAAGCATCGGAATCTATAACTAGTGTCACAGGAAATGGTTGAAACATTGACAGAAAGAAGAGTAAGTCTTCTTGTACTTATGTCGGCATTGTGCCTTTTCTATTTAATTCCGATGCAATTTCTATGTTTCGTCCTCAATAAGAAGGTCCTAGGGATACAGTAAACCTGAAGTGAAGCATCGGAATCTATTACTAGTGTCACAGGAATGGTTCAAAGCATAGAGAGTAATAAGAGTCAGTCTTCTTGTACTTAAGTCTACGTTGTGCATTTTGTATTTAATTCCGATGCAATATCTGTATTTCATCGTCAATAAGAAGGTCAGAGGGATACAGTAAAGCTGAAGTGAAGCATCGGAATCTAAAACTAGTGTCACAGGAATGGTTCAAAACATAGACAGTAGGAACAGTCAGTCTTCTTGTACTTATGTCGGCATTGTGCCTTTTCTATTTAATTCCGATTCAATTTCTGTGTTTCGTCGTCAATAAGAAGGTCCTAGGGGTACAGTAAACCTGAAGTGAATCATCGGAATCTATAACTAGTGTCACAGGAATGGTTCAAAACATAGAGAGTAATAAGAGTCAGTCTTCTTGTACTTAAGTCGGCGTTGTGCATTTTGTATTTAATTCCGATGCAATTTCTGTGTTTCATCGTCAATAAGAAGGTCAGAGGGATACAGTAAACCTGAAGTGAAGCATCGGAATCTATAACTAGTGTCACAGGAATGATTCAAAGCATAGAGAGTAGCAAGAGTCGGTCTTCTTGTACTTAAGTCGGCATTGTGCTTTTGGATTTAATTCCGGTGCAATTTCTGTGTTTAATTCTCAATAAGACGGTCAGAGGGATACAGTGAACCTGATATAAAGCATCGGAATCTATAACTAGTGTCACAGGAATGGTTCAGAACATAGTCAGTAAGAAGAGTCAGTCTTCTTGTACTTAATTCGGCATTGTGCCTCTTTATTAATTTCCGATGCAATTTCTGTGTTTCATCGTCAATACGAAGGTCCAAGGGATACAGTAAACCTAAAGTGAAGCATCGGAATCTATAACTAGAGTCACAGGAATGGTTCAAACATAGTCAGTAAGAAGAGTCAGTCTTCTTGTACTTAAGTCGGCATTGTGCTTTTTCTATTTACTTCCGATGCAATTTCTGTGTTTCATCGTCAATGAGAAGGTCAGAGGGATACAGTAAACCTGAAGTGAAGCATCGAAATCTGTAACTAGTGTCACAGGAATGGTACAAAACATAGACAGTAGGAAGAGTCAGTCTTCTTGTACTTAAGTCGGCATTGTGCCTTATTTACTTAATTCCGATGCGATTTCTGTGTTTAATTGTCAATAAGAATGTCAGAGGGATACAGTAACCTGAAGTGAAGCATCAGAATCTATAACTAGTGTCACAGGAATGGTTCAAATCATAGACAGTAAGAAGAGTCAGTCTTCTTGTACTTAAGTCGGCATTGTGCCTTTTGTATTTAATTCTGATGCATTTTCTGTGTTTCATCGCCAATAAGAAGGTCAGAGGGATACAGTAAACCTGAAGTGAAGCATCAGAATGTATAACTAGTGTCACAGGAATGATTCAAAACATAGACATTAGGAAGAGTCAGCTCTTTTGTACTTAAGTCGGCATTGTGCCTTTTCTATTTAATTCCGATGCAATTTCTGTGTTTCATCGTCAATAATAAGGTCAGATGGATACAGTAAACCTGAAGTGAAGCATCGGAATCTATAACTAGTGTCACAGTAATGGTTCAAAACATAGACAGTAGGAAGAGTCAGTCTTCTTGTACTTAAGTCGGCATTGTGCCTTTTGTATTTAATTCCGATGCAATTTCTGTGTTTCATCGTCAACAAGAAGGTCCAAGGGATACAGTAAACCTGACGTGAGGCATCGGATTCTATAACTAGTGTCACAGGAATGGTTCAAAACTTAGTCAGTAAGAAGAGTCAGTCTTCTTGTACTTAAGTCGGCATTGTGCCTTTTCTATTTAATACCGATGCAATTTCTGTGTTTCATTGTCAATAAGAAGGTCCAAGGGATGCAGTACACCTGAAGTGAAGCATCGGAATCGATAACTAGTGTCACAGGAATGGTTCAAAACATAGACAGTAAGAAGAGCCAGTCTTCTTGTACTTAAGTCGGCATTGTGCCTCTTCTATTTAATTCCGTTGCAATTTCTGTGTTTCGTCGTCAATAAGAAGGTTCAAGGGATACAGTAAACCTGAAGCTTCGGAATCAATAACTAGTGTCACAGGAATGTTTCAAAACATAGACCGTAAGATGAGTCAGTCTTCTAGTATATAAGTCGGCATCGTGGCTTTTGTATTTAATTCCGAAGTAATTTCTGTGTTTCATCGTCATTAGGAAGGTCCAAGGGATACAGTAAACCTGAAGTGAAGCATCGGAATCTATAACTAGTGTCACAGAAATGGTGCAAAACGTAGTGAGTAAGAAGAGTCAGTCTTCTTGTACTTAATTCGGCATTCTGAATTTTTATTTAATTCCGATTAAATTTCTGTGTTTCATCGTCAATAAGAAGGTCCAAGGGATACAGTAAACCTGAAGTGAAGCATCGGAATCTATAACTAGTGTCACAGAAATTGTTCAAAACATAGTCAGTAAGAAGAGTCAGTCTTTTTGAACTTAAGTCGGCATTGTGCCTTTTCTATTTAATTCCAATGCAATTTCTGTGTTTCATCGTCAATAAGAAGGTCAGAGGGATACAGTACACCTGAAGTGAAGCATCGGAATGTATAACTAGTGTCACAGGAATGGTTCAAAACATAGACAGTAGGAAGAGTCAGCCTTCTTGTACTTGAGTCGGCATTGTGCCTTTTGTATGTATTTCCGATGCAATTTCTGTGTTTCATCATCAATAAGAAGGGCAGAGGGACGCAGTAAAACTGAAGTGAAGCATCGGAATCTATAACTAGTGTCACAGGAATGGTTCAAAGCATTGACAGTAGGAAGAGTCATTCTTCTTGTACTTATGTCGGCATTGTGCCTTTTCTATTTAATTCCGATGCAAGTTCTGTGTTTCACCGCCAATAAGAAAGTCAGAGGGATACCGTAAACCCGAAGTGAATTATCGGAATCTATAACTAGTGTCGCAGGAATGGTTCAAAACATAGACAGTAGGAAGAGTCTGTCTTAATGTACTTAAGTCGGCATTGTGCATTTCGTATTTAATTCCGATGCAATTATTGTGTTTCATCGTCAATAAGAAGGTCCAAGGGATGCAGTAAACCTGAAGTGAAGCATCGGAATCTTTAACTATTGTCACAGGAATGGTTCAAACATAGTCAGTAGGAAGAGTCAGTCTTCTTGTACTAAAGTCGGCATTGTGCCTTTTGTATTTAATTCCGATGCATTTTTTGTGTTTCTTCGTCAATAAGAATGTCAGAAGGATACAGTAAACCTGAAGTGAAGAGTCAGAATCTATAACTAGTGTCACAGGAATGGTTCAAATCATAGACAGTAAGAAGAGTCAGTGTACTTGTACTTAAGACGGCGTTGTGCTTTTTTGTATTTAATTCCGATGCAATTTCTGTGTTTCATCGTCAATAAGAAGGTCCAAGGGATACAGAACACCTGAAGTGAAGCATCGGAATCTATAACTAGTGTCTCAGGAATGGTTCAAATCATAGACAGTAAGAAAAGTCAGTCTTCTCCTACTTAAGTCAGCATTGTGCCTTTTCTATTTCATTCCGATGCAATTTCTGTGTTTCTTCGCCAACAAGAAGGTCAGATGGACACAGTAAACCTGAAGTGAAGCATCGGAATCTATAACTAGTGTCACAGGAATGGTTCAAACATAGTCAGTAAGAAGAGTCAGTCTTCTTGTACTTAAGTCGGCATTGTGCTTTTTCTATTTACTTCCGATGCAATTTCTGTGTTTCATCGTCAATGAGAAGGTCAGAGGGATACAGTAAACCTGAAGTAAAGCATCGAAATCTATAACTAGTGTCACAGGAATGGTTCAAAACATAGACAGTAGGAAGAGTCAGTCTTCTTGTACTTAAGTCGGCATTGTGCCTTATTTACTTAATTCCGATGCGATTTCTGTGTTTAATTGTCAATAAGAATGTCAGAGGGATACAGTAACCTGAAGTGAAGCATCAGAATCTATAACTAGTGTCACAGAAATGGTTCAAATCATAGACAGTAAGAAGAGTCAGTCTTCTTGTACTTAAGTCGGCATTGTGCCTTTTGTATTTGATTCTGATGCATTTTCTGTGTTTCATCGCCAATAAGAAGGTCAGAGGGATACAGTAAACCTGAAGTGAAGCATCAGAATCTATAACTAGTGTCACAGGAATGTTTCAAAACATAGACATTAGGAAGAGTCAGTCTTTTTGTACTTAAGTCGGCATTGTGCTGTTTCTATTTAATTCCGATGCAATTTCTGTGTTTCATCGTCAATAATAAGGTCAGAAGGATACAGTAAACCTGAAGTGAAGCATCGGAATCTATAACTAGTGTCACAGTAATGGTTCAAACATAGACAGTAGGAAGAGTCAGTCTTCTTGTACTTAAGTCGGCATTATGCCTTTTGTATTTAATTCCGATGCAATTTCTGTGTTTCATCGTCAACAAGAAGGTCCAAAGGATACAGTAAACCTGACGTGAGGCATCGGATTCTATAACTAGTGTCACAGGAATGGTTCAAAACTTAGTCAGTAAGAAGAGTCAGTCTTCTTGTACTTAAGTCGGCATTGTGCCTTTTCTATTTAATTCCGATGCAATTTCTGTGTTTCATCGACAATAAGAAGGTCCAAGGGATGCAGTACACCTGAAGTGAAGCATCGGAATCTATAACTAGTGTCACAGGAATGGTTCAAAACATAGACAGTAAGAAGAGCCAGTCTTCTTGTACTTAAGTCGGCATTGTGCCTCTTCTATTTAATTCCGTTGCAATTTCTGTGTTTCGTCGTCAATCAGAAGGTTCAAGGGATACAGTAAACCTGAAGCTTCGGAATCAATAACTAGTGTCACAGGAATGGTTCAAAACATAGACCGTAAGATGAGTCAGTCTTCTTGAACTTAAGTCTGCATTGTGCCTTTTGTATTTAATTCCGATGCGTTTTCTGTGTTTCATCGTCAATACGAAGGTCAGAGGGATACAGTAAACCTCAAGTGCAGCATCGGAATCTATAACTAGTGTCACAGAAATGGTTCAAAACGTAGTGAGTAAGAAGAGTCAGTCGTCTTGTACTTAATTCGGCATTCTGAATTTTTATTTAATTCCGCTAAAATTTCTGTGTTTCATCGTCAATAAGAAGGTCAGAGGGATACAGTAAACCTGAAGTGAAGCATCGGAATCTATAACTATTGTCACAGAAATTGTTCAAAACATAGTCAGTAAGAAGAGTCAGTCTTCTTGAACTTAAGTCGGCATTGTGCCTTTTGTGTTTTATTCCAATGCAATTTCTGTGTTTCATCGTCAATAAGAAGGTCAGAGGGATACAGTACACCTGAAGTGAAGCATCGGAATGTATAACTAGTGTCACAGGAATGGTTCAAAACATAGACAGTAGGAAGAGTCATTCTTCTTGTACTTATGTCGGCATTGTGCATTTTCTATTTAATTCCGATGCAAGTTCTGTGTTTCACCGCCAATAAGAAAGTCAGAGGGTTAGAGTAAACCCGAAGTGAATTATCGGAATCTATAACTAGTGTCACAGGAATGGTTCAAAACATAGACAGTAGGAAGAGTCTGTCTAAATGTACTTAAGTCGGCATTGTGCATTTTGTATTTAATTCCGATGCAATTATTGTGTTTCATCGTCAATAAGAAGGTCCAAGGGATGCAGTAAACCTGAAGTGAAGCATCGGAATCTTTAACTATTGTCACAGGAATGGTTCAAACATAGTCAGTAGGAAGAGTCAGTCTTCTTGTACTTAAGTCGGCATTGTGCCTTTTCTATTTCATTCCGATGCAATTTCTGTGTTTCATCGCCAACAAGAAGGTCAGATGGATACAGTAAACCTGAAGTGAAGCATCGGAATCTATAACTAGTGTCACAGGAATGGTTCAAACATAGTCAGTAAGAAGAGTCAGTCTTCTTGTACTTGAGTCGGACTTGTGCCTTCTCAATTTATTCCGATGCAATTTCTGTGTTTCATCGTCAATACGAAAGTCAGAGGGATACCGTAAACCTGAAGTGAATCATCGGAATCTGTAACTAGTGTCACAGGAATGGTTCAAAACATAGACAGTAGGAAGAGTCTGTCTACATGTACTTAAGTCGGCATTGTGCCTTTTGTATTTAATTCCGATGCAATTTTTGTGTTTCATCGTGAATAAGAAGGTCCAAAAGATACAGTACACCTGAAGTGAAGCATCGGAATCTATAGCTAGCGTCACAGGAATGGTTCAAATCATAGACAGTAAGAAGAGTCAGTCTTCTTGTACTTAAGTCAGCATTGTGCCTTTTCTATTTCATTCCGATGCAATTTCTGTGTTTCATCGCCAATAAGAAGGTCAGATGGAAACAGTAAACCTGAAGTGAAACATCGGAATCTATAACTAGTGTCACAGGAATGGTTCAAATCATAGTCAGTAAGAAGAGTCAGTCTTCTTGTACTTAAGTCGGCATTGTGCCCTTTCTATTGAATTCCGATGCAATTTCTGTGTTTCATCGTCAATAAGAAGGTCCAAGGGATGCAGTACACCTGAAGTGAAGCATAGGAAACTATAAGTAGTGTCACAGGAATGATTCAAATCATAAACACTAAGAAGAGTCAGTCTTCTTGTACTTAAGTCAGCATTGTGCCTTTTCTATTTCATTCCGATGCAATTTCTGTGTGTCATCGTCAATAAGAAGGTCAGAGGGATACAGTAAACCTGAAGTGAAGCATCGGAACCTATAAGTGGTGTCACAGGAATGGTTCACACATAGTCAGTAAGAAGAGTCAGTCTTCTTGTACTTTAGTCGGCATTGTGCCTTTCGTATTTAATTCCGATGCAATTTCAGTGTTTCATCGTCAATAAGAAGGTCCAAGGGATACAGTAAACCTGAAGTGAAGAACCTGAATCTGTAACTAGTGTCACAGAATCGGTTCAAAACATAGCCAGTACGAACAGACAGCCTTCTTGTACTTAAGTCGGCGTTGTGCCTTTTCTATTTAATTCCGATGCAATTTCTTTGTTTCATCATCAATAAGAAGGTCAGAGGGATACAGTAAACCTGAAGCGATCTATCGGAATCTATAAGTGGTGTCACAGGAATGGTTGAAAACATAGTCAGTAAGAAGAGTCAGTCTTCTTGTACTTAAGTCGGCATTGTGTCTTTTGCATTTAATTCTGATGCAATTTCTGTGTTTCATCGTCGAGAAATGGTCCAAGGGATACAGTAAACCTGAAGTGAAGCATCGGAATCTGCAACTAGTGTCACAGGAATAGTTCAAACATAGACATTAAGATATGTCACTCATCTTGTACATAAGTCGGCATTGTGCCTTTTCTATTTAATTCCGATGTAATTTCAGTGGTTCATCGTCAATAAGAAGGTCCTAGGGATAAAGTAAACCTGAAGTGAAGCATCGGAATCTATAACTAGTGTCACAGGAATGGCTCAAAACATGGACAGTAAGAAGAATCAGACTTCTTGTATTTAAGTCGGCATTGTGCCTTTTCTATTTAATTCCGATGCAATTTCTGTGTTTCATCTTCAATAGGACGGTCACATGGATACAGTAAACCTGAAGTGAAACGTCGGAATCTATAACTAGTGTCACAGGAATGGTTCAAAACATTGACAGTTAGAAGAGTCAGTCTTCTTGTACTTAAGTCGGCGTTGTGCATTTTGTATTTAATTCCGATGCAATTTCTGTGTTTCATCGTCAATAAGAAGGTCAGAGGGATACAGTAAACTTGAAGTGAAGCATCGGAATCTATAACTAGTGTCACAGGAATGATTCAAAGCATAGAGAGTAGCAAGAGTCAGTCTTCTTGTACTTAAGTCGGCATTGTGCATTTTGGATTTAATTCCGGTGCAATTTCTGTGTTTAATTCTCAACATAGACGGTCAGAGGGATACAGTAAACCTTAAGTAAAGCATCGGAATCTGTAACTAGTGTCACAGGAATGGTTCAAAACATAGTCAGTAAGAAGAGTCAGTCTTCTTGTACTTAATTCGGTATTGTGCCTTTTTATTAATTTCCGATGCAATTTCTGTGTTTCATCGTCAATACGAAGGTCCGAGGCATACAGCAAACCTAAAGTGAAGCATCGGAATCTATAACTAGTGTCACAGGAATGGTTCAAACATAGTCAGTAAGAAGAGTCAGTCTTCTTGCACTTAAGTCGGCATTGTGCTTTTTCTATTTACTTCCGATGCAATTTCTGTGTTTCATCGTCAATGAGAAGGTCAGAGGGATACAGTAAACCTGAAGTAAAGCATCGAAATCTATAACTAGTGTCACAGGAATGGTTCAAAACATAGACAGTAGGAAGAGTCAGTCTTCTTGTACTTAAGTCGGCATTGTGCCTTATTTACTTAATTCCGATGCGATTTCTGTGTTTAATTGTCAATAAGAATGTCAGAGGGATACAGTAACCTGAAGTGAAGCATCAGAATCTATAACTAGTGTCACAGGAATGTTTCAAAACATAGACATTAGGAAGAGTCAGTCTTTTTGTACTTAAGTCGGCATTGTGCCTTTTCTATTTAATTCCGATGCAATTTCTGTGTTTCATCGTCAATAATAAGGTCAGAAGGATACAGTAAACCTGAAGTGAAGCATCGGAATCTATAACTAGTGTCACAGTAATGGTTCAAAACATAGACAGTAGGAAGAGTCAGTCTTCTTGTACTTAAGTCGGCATTATGCCTTTTGTATTTAATTCCGATGCAATTTCTGTGTTTCATCGTCAACAAGAAGGTCCAAAGGATACAGTAAACCTGACGTGAGGCATCGGATTCTATAACTAGTGTCACAGGAATGGTTCAAAACTTAGTCAGTAAGAAGAGTCAGTCTTCTTGTACTTAAGTCGGCATTGTGCCTTTTCTATTTAATTCAGATGCAATTTCTGTGTTTCATCGTCAATAAGAAGGTCCAAGGGATGCAGTACACCTGAAGTGAAGCATCGGAATCTATAACTAGTGTCACAGGAATGGTTCAAAACATAGACCGTAAGATGAGTCAGTCTTCTTGTATATAAGTCGGCATCGTGCCTTTTGTATTTAATTCCGATGTAATTTCTGTCTTTCATCGTCAATAAGAAGGTCCAAGGGATACAGTAAACCTGAAGTGAAGCATCGGAATCTTTAACTATTGTCACAGGAATGGTTCAAAGATAGACAGTAGGAAGAGTCAGTCTTCTTGTACTTAAGTCGGCATTGTGCCTTTTGTATTTAATTCCGATGCGTTTTCTGTGTTTCATCGTCAATACGAAGGTCAGAGGGATACAGTAAACCTGAAGTGAAGCATCGGAATCTATAACTAGTGTCACAGAAATGGTTCAAAACGTAGTGAGTAAGAAGAGTCAGTCTTCTTGTACTTAATTCGGCATTCTGAATTTTTATTTAATTCCGCTAAAATTTCTGTGTTTCATCGTCAATAAGAAGGTCCAAGGGATACAGTAAACATGAAGTGAAGCATCGGAATCTATAACTATTGTCACAGAAATTGTTCAAAACATAGTCAGTAAGAAGAGTCAGTCTTCTTGAACTTAAGTCGGCATTGTGCCTTTTCTGTTTTATTCCAATGCAATTTCTGTGTTTCATCGTCAATAAGTAGGTCAGAGGGATACAGTACACCTGAAGTGAAGCATCGGAATGTATAACTAGTGTCACAGGAATGGTTCAAAACATAGACAGTAGGAAGAGTCATTCTTCTTGTACTTATGTCGGCATTGTGCATTTTCTATTTAATTCCGATGCAAGTTCTGTGTTTCACCGCCAATAAGAAAGTCAGAGGGTTACCGTAAACCCGAAGTGAATTATCGGAATCTATAACTAGTGTCACAGGAATGGTTCAAAACATAGACAGTAGGAAGAGTCTGTCTAAATGTACTTAAGTCGGCATTGTGCATTTTGTATTTAATTCCGATGCAATTATTGTGTTTCATCGTCAATAAGAAGGTCCAAGGGATGCAGTAAACCTGAAGTGAAGCATCGGAATCTTTAACTATTGTCACAGGAATGGTTCAAACATAGTCAGTAGGAAGAGTCAGTCTTCTTGTACTTAAGTCGGCATTGTGCCTTTTGTACTTAATTCCGATGCATTTTTTGTGTTTCTTCGTCAATAAGAATGTCAGAAGGATACAGTAAACCTGAAGTGAAGCGTCAGAATCTATAACTAGTGTCACAGGAATGGTTCAAATCATAGACAGTAAGAAGAGTCAGTCTACTTGTACTTAAGACGGCATTGTGCTTTTTTGTATTTAATTCCGTTGCAATTTCTGTGTTTCATCGTCAATAAGAAGGTCCAAGGGATACAGTACACCTGAAGTGAAGCATCGGAATCTATAACTAGTGTCTCAGGAATGTTTCAAATCATAGACAGTAAGAAAAGTCAGTCTTCTCCTACTTAAGTCAGCATTGTGCCTTTTCTATTTCATTCCGATGCAATTTCTGTGTTTCATCGCCAACAAGAAGGTCAGATGGATACAGTAAACCTGAAGTGAAGCATCGGAATCTATAACTAGTGTCACAGGAATGGTTCAAACATAGTCAGTAAGAAGAGTCAGTCTTCTTGTACTTGAGTCGGACTTGTGCCTTCTCAATTTATTCCGATGCAATTTCTGTGTTTCATCGTCAATACGAAAGTCAGAGGGATACCGTAAACCTGAAGTGAATCATCGGAATCTGTAACTAGTGTGACAGGAATGGTTCAAAACATAGACAGTAGGAAGAGTCTGTCTACATGTACTTAAGTCGGCATTGTGCCTTTTGTATTTAATTCCGATGCAATTTTTGTGTTTCATCGTGAATAAGAAGGTCCAAAAGATACAGTACACCTGAAGTGAAGCATCGGAATCTATAGCTAGCGTCACAGGAATGGTTCAAATCATAGACAGTAAGAAGAGTCAGTCTTCTTGTACTTAAGTCAGCATTGTGCCTTTTCTATTTCATTCCGATGCAATTTCTGTGTTTCATCGCCAATAAGAAGGTCAGATGGAAACAGTAAACCTGAAGTGAAACATCGGAATCTATAACTAGTGTCACAGGAATGGTTCAAATCATAGTCAGTAAGAAGAGTCAGTCTTCTTGTACTTAAGTCGGCATTGTGCCCTTTCTATTGAATTCCGATGCAATTTCTGTGTTTCATCGTCAATAAGAAGGTCCAAGGGATGCAGTACACCTGAAGTGAAGCATAGGAAACTATAAGTAGTGTCACAGGAATGATTCAAATCATAAACACTAAGAAGAGTCAGTCTTCTTGTACTTAAGTCAGCATTGTGCCTTTTCTATTTCATTCCGATGCAATTTCTGTGTGTCATCGTCAATAAGAAGGTCAGAGGGATACAGTAAACCTGAAGTGAAGCATCGGAACCTATAAGTGGTGTCACAGGAATGGTTCACACATAGTCAGTAAGAAGAGTCAGTCTTCTTGTACTTTAGTCGGCATTGTGCCTTTCGTATTTAATTCCGATGCAATTTCAGTGTTTCATCGTCAATAAGAAGGTCCAAGGGATACAGTAAACCTGAAGTGAAGCACCGGAATCTATAACTAGTGTCACAGAATCGGTTCAAAACATAGACAGTAAGAAGAGTCGTGCTTCTTGTACTTAAGTCGGCATTGTGCCTTTTCTATTTAATGCCGATGCAATTTCTGTATTTCATCATCAATAAGAAGGTCAGAGGGATACAGTGAACCTGAAGTGAAGCACCTGAATCTGTAACTAGTGTCACAGAATCGGTTCAAAACATAGCCAGTACGAACAGACAGCCTTCTTGTACTTAAGTCGGCGTTGTGCCTTTTCTATTTAATTCCGATGCAATTTCTTTGTTTCATCATCAATAAGAAGGTCAGAGGGATACAGTAAACCTGAAGCGATCTATCGGAATCTATAAGTGGTGTCACAGGAATGGTTCAAAACATAGTCAGTGAGAAGAGTCAGTCTTCTTGTACTTAAGTCGGCATTGTGTCTTTTGCATTTAATTCTGATGCAATTTCTGTGTTTCATCGTCGAGAAATGGTCCAAGGGATACAGTAAACCTGAAGTGAAGCATCGGAATCTGCAACTAGTGTCACAGGAATAGTTCAAACATAGACATTAAGATATGTCACTCTTCTTGTACATAAGTCGGCATTGTGCCTTTTCTATTTAATTCCGATGTAATTTCAGTGGTTCATCGTCAATAAGAAGGTCCAAGGGATAAAGTAAACCTGAAGTGAAGCATCGGAATCTATAACTAGTGTCACAGGAATGGTTCAAAACATGGACAGTAAGAAGAATCAGACTTCTTGTATTTAAGTCGGCATTGTGCCTTTTCTATTTAATTCCGATGCAATTTCTGTGTTTCATCTTCAATAGGACGGTCACATGGATACAGTAAACCTGAAGTGAAACGTCGGAATCTATAACTAGTGTCACAGGAATGGTTCAAAACATTGACAGTTAGAAGAGTCAGTCTTCTTGTACTTAAGTCGGCGTTGTGCATTTTGTATTTAATTCCGATGCAATTTCTGTGTTTCATCGTCAATAAGAAGGTCAGAGGGATACAGTAAACTTGAAGTGAAGCATCGGAATCTATAACTAGTGTCACAGGAATGATTCAAAGCATAGAGAGTAGCAAGAGTCAGTCTTCTTGTACTTAAGTCGGCATTGTGCATTTTGGATTTAATTCCGGTGCAATTTCTGTGTTTAATTCTCAACATAGACGGTCAGAGGGATACAGTAAACCTTAAGTAAAGCATCGGAATCTATAACTAGTGTCACAGGAATGGTTCAAAACATAGTCAGTAAGAAGAGTCAGTCTTCTTGTACTTAATTCGGTATTGTGCCTTTTTATTAATTTCCGATGCAATTTCTGTGTTTCATCGTCAATACGAAGGTCCGAGGCATACAGCAAACCTAAAGTGAAGCATCGGAATCTATAATTAGTGTCACAGGAATGGTTCAAACATAGTCAGTAAGAAGAGTCAGTCTTCTTGCACTTAAGTCGGCATTGTGCTTTTTCTATTTACTTCCGATGCAATTTCTGTGTTTCATCGTCAATGAGAAAGTCAGAGGGATACAGTAAACCTGAAGTAAAGCATCGAAATCTATAACTAGTGTCACAGGAATGGTTCAAAACATAGACAGTAGGAAGAGTCAGTCTTCTTGTACTTAAGTCGGCATTGTGCCTTATTTACTTAATTCCGATGCGATTTCTGTGTATAATTGTCAATAAGAATGTCAGAGGGATACAGTAACCTGAAGTGAAGCATCAGAATCTGTAACTAGTGTCACAGGAATGGTTCAAATCATAGACAGTAAGAAGAGTCAGTCTTCTTGTACTTAAGTCGGCATTGTGCCTTTTGTATTTAATTCTGATGCATTTTCTGTGTTTCATCGCCAATAAGAAGGTCAGAGGGATACAGTAAACCTGAAGTGAAGCATCAGAATGTATAACTAGTGTCACAGGAATGTTTCAAAACATAGACATTAGGAAGAGTCAGTCTTTTTGTACTTAAGTCGGCATTGTGACTTTTCTATTTAATTCCGATGCAATTTCTGTGTTTCATCGTCAATAATAAGGTCAGAAGGATACAGTAAACCTGAAGTGAAGCATCGGAATCTATAACTAGTGTCACAGTAATGGTTCAAAACATAGACAGTAGGAAGAGTCAGTCTTCTTGTACTTAAGTCGGCATTATGCCTTTTGTATTTAATTCCGATGCAATTTCTGTGTTTCATCGTCAACAAGAAGGTCCAAAGGATACAGTAAACCTGACGTGAGGCATCGGGTTCTATAACTAGTGTCACAGGAATGGTTCAAAACTTAGTCAGTAAGAAGAGTCAGTCTTCTTGTACTTAAGTCGGCATTGTGCCTTTTCTATTTAATTCAGATGCAATTTCTGTGTTTCATCGTCAATAAGAAGGTCCAAGGGATGCAGTACACCTGAAGAGAAGCATCGGAATCTATAACTAGTGTCACAGGAATGGTTCAAAACATAGACAGTAAGAAGAGCCAGTCTTCTTGTACTTAAGTCGGCATTGTGCCTCTTCTATTTAATTCCGTTGCAATTTCTGTGTTTCGTCGTCAATAAGAATGTTCAAGGGATACAGTAAACCTGAAGCTTCGGAATCAATAACTAGTGTCACAGGAATGGTTCAAAACATAGACCGTAAGATGAGTCAGTCTTCTTGTATATAAGTCGGCATCGTGCCTTTTGTATTTAATTCCGATGTAATTTCTGTCTTTCATCGTCAATAAGAAGGTCCAAGGGATACAGTAAACCTGAAGTGAAGCATCGGAATCTTTAACTATTGTCACAGGAATGGTTCAAAGATAGACAGTAGGAAGAGTCAGTCTTCTTGTACTTAAGTCGGCATTGTGCCTTTTGTATTTAATTCCGATGCGTTTTCTGTGTTTCATCGTCAATACGAAGGTCAGAGGGATACAGTAAACCTGAAGTGAAGCATCGGAATCTATAACTAGTGTCACAGAAATGGTTCAAAACGTAGTGAGTAAGAAGAGTCAGTCTTCTTGTACTTAATTCGGCATTCTGAATTTTTATTTAATTCCGCTAAAATTTCTGTGTTTCATCGTCAATAAGAAGGTCCAAGGGATACAGTAAACCTGAAGTGAAGCATCGGAATCTATAACTATTGTCACAGAAATTGTTCAAAACATAGTCAGTAAGAAGAGTCAGTCTTCTTGAACTTAAGTCGGCATTGTGCCTTTTCTGTTTTATTCCAATGCAATTTCTGTGTTTCATCGTCAATAAGAAGGTCAGAGGGGTACAGTACACCTGAAGTGAAGCATCGGAATGTATAACTAGTGTCACAGGAATGGTTCAAAACATAGACAGTAGGAAGAGTCATTCTTCTTGTACTTATGTCGGCATTGTGCATTTTCTATTTAATTCCGATGCAAGTTCTGTGTTTCACCGCCAATAAGAAAGTCAGAGGGTTACCGTAAACCCGAAGTGAATTATCGGAATCCATAACTAGTGTCACAGGAATGGTTCAAAACATAGACAGTAGGAAGAGTCTGTCTAAATGTACTTAAGTCGGCATTGTGCATTTTGTTTTTAATTCCGATGCATCTATTGTGTTTCATCGTCAATAAGAAGGTCCAAGGGATGCAGTAAACCTGAAGTGAAGCATCGGAATCTTTAACTATTGTCACAGGAATGGTTCAAACATAGTCAGTAGGAAGAGTCAGTCTTCTTGTACTTAAGTCGGCATTGTGCCTTTTGTACTTAATTCCGATGCATTTTTTGTGTTTCTTCGTCAATAAGAATGTCAGAAGGATACAGTAAACCTGAAGTGAAGCGTCAGAATCTATAACTAGTGTCACAGGAATGGTTCAAATCATAGACAGTAAGAAGAGTCAGTCTACTTGTACTTAGGACGGCATTGTGCTTTTTTGTATTTAATTCCGATGCAATTTCTGTGTTTCATCGTCAATAAGAAGGTCCAAGGGATACAGTACACCTGAAGTGAAGCATCGGAATCTATAACTAGTGTCTCAGGAATGTTTCAAATCATAGACAGTAAGAAAAGTCAGTCTTCTCCTACTTAAGTCAGCATTGTGCCTTTTCTATTTCATTCCGATGCAATTTCTGTGTTTCATCGCCAACAAGAAGGTCAGATGGATACAGTAAACCTGAAGTGAAGCATCGGAATCTATAACTAGTGTCACAGGAATGGTTCAAACATAGTAAGTAAGAAGAGTCAGTCTTCTTGTACTTGAGTCGGACTTGTGCCTTCTCAATTTATTCCGATGCAATTTCTGTGTTTCATCGTCAATACGAAAGTCAGAGGGATACCGTAAACCTGAAGTGAATCATCGGAATCTATAACTAGTGTCACAGGTATGGTTCAAAACATAGACAGTAGGAAGAGTCTGTCTACATGTACTTAAGTCGGCATTGTGCCTTTTGTATTTAATTCCGATGCAATTTTTGTGTTTCATCGTGAATAAGAAGGTCCAAAAGATACAGTACACCTGAAGTGAAGCATCGGAATCTATAGCTAGCGTCACAGGAATGGTTCAAATCATAGACAGTAAGAAGAGTCAGTCTTCTTGTACTTAAGTCAGCATTGTGCCTTTTCTATTTCATTCCGATGCAATTTCTGTGTTTCATCGCCAATAAGAAGGTCAGATGGAAACAGTAAACCTGAAGTGAAACATCGGAATCTATAACTAGTGTCACAGGAATGGTTCAAATCATAGTCAGTAAGAAGAGTCAGTCTTCTTGTACTTAAGTCGGCATTGTGCCTTTTCTATTGAATTCCGATGCAATTTCTGTGTTTCATCGTCAATAAGAAGGTCCAAGGGATGCAGTACACCTGAAGTGAAGCATAGGAAACTATAAGTAGTGTCACAGGAATGATTCAAAACATAAACACTAAGAAGAGTCAGTCTTCTTGTACTTAAGTCAGCATTGTGCCTTTTCTATTACATTCCCATGCAATTTCTGTGTGTCATCGTCAATAAGAAGGTCAGAGGAATACAGTAAACCTGAAGTGAAGCATCGGAACCTATAAGTGGTGTCACAGGAATGGTTCACACATAGTCAGTAAGAAGAGTCAGTCTTCTTGTACTTTAGTCGGCATTGTGCCTTTCGTATTTAATTCCGATGCAATTTCGGTGTTTCATCGTCAATAAGAAGGTCCAAGGGATACAGTAAACCTGAAGTGAAGCACCGGAATCTATAACTAGTGTCACAGAATCGGTTCAAAACATAGACCGTAAGAAGAGTCGTGCTTCTTGTACTTAAGTCGGCATTGTGCCTTTTCTATTTAATGCCGATGCAATTTCTGTATTTCATCATCAATAAGAAGGTCAGAGGGATACAGTAAACCTGAAGTGAAGCACCTGAATCTGTAACTAGTGTCACAGAATCGGTTCAAAACATAGCCAGTACAAACAGACAGCCTTCTTGTACTTAAGTCGGCATTGTGCCTTTTCTATTTAATTCCGATGCAATTTCTTTGTTTCATCATCAATAAGAAGGTCAGAGGAATACAGTAAACCTGAAGCGATGCATCGGAATCTATAAGTGGTGTCACAGGAATGGTTCAAAACATAGTCAGTAAGAAGAGTCAGTCTTCTTGTACTTAAGTCGGCATTGTGTCTTTTGCATTTAATTCCGATGCAATTTCTGTGTTTCATCGTCGAGAAGATGGTCCAAGGGATACAGTAAACCTGAAGTGAAGCATCGGAATCTGTAACTAGTGTCACAGGAATAGTTCAAACATAGACATTAAGATATGTCAGTCTTCTTGTACATAAGTCGGCATTGTGCCTTTTCTATTTAATTCCGATGTAATTTCTGTGGTTCATCGTCAATAAGAACGTCCAAGGGATAAAGTAAACCTGAAGTGAAGCATCGGAATCTATGACTAGTGTCACAGGAATGGTTCAAAACATGGACAGTAAGAAGAATCAGACTTCTTGTATTTAAGTCGGCATTGTGCCTTTTCTATTTAATTCCGATGCAATTTCTGTGTTTCATCTTCAATAGGACGGTCACATGGATACAGTAAACCTGAAGTGAAACGTCGGAATCTATAACTAGTGTCACAGAAATGGTTCAAAACATAGACAGTTAGAAGAGTCAGTCTTCTTGTACTTAAGTCGGCATTGTGCCTTTTTATTGAATTCCCATGCAATATCTGTGTTTCATCGTCAATAAGGTCAGAGAGATACAGTAAACCTGAGCTGAAGCATCGGAATTTATAACTAGTGTCACAGGAATGGTTCGAAACATAGACTGTAGGAAGAGTCAGTCTTCTTGTACTTAAGTCGGCATTGTTCCTTTTCTATTTAATTCCGATGCAATTTCTGTGTTTCGTCGTCAATTAGAAGGTCCAAGGGATACAGTAAACCTGAAGCTTCGGAATCAATAACTAGTGTCACAGGAATGGTTCAAAACATAGACAGTAAGATGAGTCAGTGTTCTTGTAGATAAGTCAGCATCGTGCCTTTTGTATTTAATTCCGATGCAATTTCTGTGTTTCATCGTCAATAAGAAGGTCCAAGGGATACAGTAAACCTGAAGTGAAGCATCGGAATCTTTAACTATTGTCACAGGAATGGTTCAAACATAGACAGTAGCAAGAGTCAGTCTTCTTGTACTTAAGTCGTCATTGTGCCTTTTGTATTTAATTCCGATGCATTTTCTGTGTTTTATTGTCAATAAGAAGGTCAGAGGGATACAATAAACCTAAAGTGAAGCATCGGAATCTATAACTAGTGTCACAGAAATGGTTCAAAACGTAGTCAGTAAGAAGAGTCAGTCTTCTTGTACTTAAATCGGCATTCTGAATTTTTATTTAATTCCGATAAAATTTCTGTGTTTCATCGTCAATAAGAAGGTCCAAGGGATACAGTAAACCCAAAGTGAAGCATCGGAATCTATAACTAGTGTCACAGAAATTGTTCAAAACATAGTCAGTAAGAAGAGTCAGTCTTCTTGAACTTGAGTCGGCATTGTGACTTCTATTTAATTCCAATGCAATTTCTGTGTTTCATCGTCAATAAGAAGGTCAGAGGGATACAGTAAACCTGAAGTGAAGCATCGGAATGTATAACTAGTGTCACAGGAATGGTTCAAAACATAGACAGTAGGAAGAGTCAGCCTTCTTGTACTTGAGTCGGCATTGTGCCTTTTGTATTTATTTCCGATCCAATTCCTGTGTTTCATCATCAATAAGAAGGTCAGAGGGATACAGTAAACCTGAAGTGAAGCATCGGAATCTATAACTAGTGTCACAGGAATGGTTCAAAACATAGACAGAAGGAAGAGTCTGTCTACATGTACGTAAGGCGGCATTGTGCCTTTTGTATTTAATTCCGATGCAATTTTTGTGTTTCATCGTCAATAAGAAGGTCCAAGGGATGCAGTAAACCTGAAGTGATGCATCGGAATCTTTAACTATTGGCACAGGAATGGTTCAAACGTAGTCAGTTGAAAGAGTCAGTCTTCTTGTACTTAAGTCGGCATTGTGCCTTTTGTACTTAATTCCGATGCATTTTCTGTGTTTCCTCGTCAATAAGAAGGTCACAAGGATACAGTAAACCTGAAGTGAAGCGTCAGAACCTATAACTAGTGTCACAGGAATGGTTCAGAACATAGACAGTAACAAGAGTCAGTCTTCTTGTTCTTAAATCGGCATTGTGCCTTTTCTATTGAATTCCGATGCAATTTCTGTGTTTCATCGTCAATAAGAAGGTCCAAGGGATGCAGGACACCTGAAGTGAAGCATAGGAAACTATAAGTAGTGTCACAGTAATGTTTCAAACATAAACACTAAGAAGAGTCTGTCTTCTTGTACTTGAGTCGGACTTGTGCCTTCTCTATTTAATTCCGATGCATTTTCTGTGTTTCATCGTCAATAAGAAGGTCAGAGGGATACAGTAAACCTGAAGTGAAGCACTGGAATCTATAACTAGTGTCACAGAATCGGTTCAAAACATAGACAGTAAGAAGGGTCGGTTTTCTTGTCCTTAAGTCGGCATTGTGCCTTTTCTATTTAATGCCGATGCAATTTCTGTGTTTCATCATCAATACGAAGGTCAGAGGGATACAGTAAACCTGAAGTGCAGCAACTGAATCTATAACTAGTGTCACAGAATCGGTTCAAAACATAGCCAGTAAGAAGAGTCAGTCTTCTTGTACTTAAGTCGGCATTGCGCCTTTTCTATTTAATTCCGATGCAATTTCTGTGTTTCATCACCAATAAGAAGGTCAGACTGATACAGTAAACCTGAAGTGATGCATCGGAATCTATAAGTATTGTCACAGGAATGGTTCAAAACATAGTCAGTCAGAAGAGTCAGTCTTCTTTTACTTAAGTCGGCATTGTGCCTTTTGCATTTAATTTCGATGCAATTTCTGTATTTCATCGTCGATAAGATGGTCCAAGGGAGACAGTAAACCTGAAGTGAAGCATCGGAATCTGTAACAAGTGTCACAGGAATTGCTCAAAACATAGACAGTAAGAAGAGACAGTCTTCTTGTACATAGGTCGGCATTGTGCCTTTGGTATTTAATCTCGATGCCACTTCTGTGTTTCATCGTCAATAAGAAGGTCAGAGGGATACAGTAAACCTGAAGTTAAACATCGGAATCTATAACTAGTGTCACAGGAATTGCTCAAAACATAGCCAGTAAGAAGAGTCAGTCTTCTTGTACTTAAGTCGGCATTGCGCCTTTTCTATTTAATTCCGATGCAATTTCTGTGTTTCATCACCAATAAGAAGGTCAGACTGATACAGTAAACCTGAAGTGATGCATCGGAATCTATAAGTGGTGTCACAGGAATGGTTCAAAACATAGTCAGTCAGAAGAGTCAGTCTTCTTGTACTTAAGTCGGCATTGTGCCTTTTGCATTTAATTTCGATGCAATTTCTGTGTTTCGTCGTCAATGAGAAGGTCCAAGGGATGCAGTAAACCTGAAGTGAGGCATCGGAATCTGTAACAAGTGTCACAGGAATAGTTCAAACATAGACATTAAGATGTGTCAGTCTTCTTGTACATATGTCGGCATTGTGCCTTTTCTATTTAATTCCGATGTAATTTCTGTGGTTCATCGTCTATAAGAAGGTCCAAGGGATACAGTAAACCTGAAGTAAAGCACCTGAATCTATTACTAGTCTCACAGAATCGGTTCAAAACATAGCCAGTAAGAAGAGTCAGTCTTCTTGTACTTAAGTCGGAATCGTGCCTTTTCTATTTAATTCCGATGCAATTTCTGTGTTTCATCGTCAATACGAAAGTCAGAGGGATACCGTAAACCTGAAGTGAATCATCGGAATCTATAACTAGTGTCACAAGAATGGTTCAAAACATAGACAGTAGGAAGAGTCTGTCTACATGTACTTAAGTCGGCATTGTGACTTTTGTATTTAATTCTGATGCAATTTTTGTGTTTCATTGTGAATAAGAAGGTCCAAAGGATACAGTACACCTGAAGTGAAGCATCGGAATCTATGACTAGTGTCTGAGGAATGGTTCAAATCATAGACAGTAAGAAGAGTCAGTCTTCTTGTACTTAAGTCAGCATTGTGCCTTTTCTATTTCATTCCGATGCAATTTCTGTGTTTCATCGCCAATAAGAAGGTGAGATGGATACAGTTAACCTGAAGTGAAGCATCGGAATCTATAACTAGTGTCACAGGAATGGTTCAAATCATAGTCAGTAAGAAGAGTCAGTCTTCTTGTACTTAAGTCGGCATTGTGGCTTTTCTATTGAATTCCGATGCAATTTCTGTGTTTCATCGTCAATACGAAAGTTAGAGGGATACTGTAAACCTGAAGTGAATCATCGGAATCTATAACTAGTGTCACAGGAATTGCTCAAAACATAGACAGTAAGAAGAGACAGTCTTCTTGTACTTAAGTCGGACTTGTGCCTTCTATATTTAATTCCGATGAAATTTCTGTGTTTCATCGTCAATAAGAAGGTCAGAGGGATACAGTAAACCTGAAGTGAAGCATCGGAACCTATTAGTGGTGTCACACGAATGGTTCACACATAATCAGTAAGAAGAGTCAGTCTTCTTGTACTTTAGTCGGCATTGAGCCTTTCGTATTAAATTCCGATGCAATTTCGGTGTTTCATCGTCAATAAGAAGGTCCAAGGGATACAGTAAACCTGAAGTGATGCATTGGAATCTATAAGTGGTGTCACAGGAATGGTTCAAAACATAGTCAGTAAGAAGAGTCAGTCTTCTTGTATTTAAGTCGGCATTGTGTCTTTTGCATTTAATTCCGATGCAATTTCTGTGTTTCATCGTCGATAAGACGGTCCAAGGGATACAGTAAACCTGAAGTGAAGCATCGAAATCTATAACTAGTGTCACAGGAATTGTTCAAAACATAGACAGTAAGAAGAGTCAGTCTTCTTGTACATTAGTCGGCATTGTGCCTTTTGTATTTAATTTCGATGCCATTTCTGTGTTTCATCGTCAATAAGAAGGTCCAAGCGATACAGTAAACCTGAAGTTCAGCATCGGAATCTATAACTAGTGTCACAGGAATGCTTCAAAACATAGACAGTAAGGAGAATCAGTCTTCCTTTACTTAAGTCGGCATTGTGCCTTTTGTATTTAATTCCGATGCAATTTCTGTGTTTTGTCATCAATGAGAAGGTCCAAGGGATACAGTAAAGCTGAAGTGAAGCATTGGAATCTATAACTAGTGTCACAGGAATGGTTCAAAACATGGACAGTAAGAAGAGTCAGACTTCTTGTATTTAAGTGGGCATTGTGCATTTTCTATTTAATTCCGATGCAATTTCTGTGTTTCATCTTCAATAGGACGGTCACATGGATACAGTAAACCTGAAGTGAAACGTCGGAATCTATAACTAGTGTCACAAGAATGGTTCAAAACATAGACAAAAAGAAGAGTCAGTCTTCTTGTACTTAAGTCGGCATTGTGCCTTTTTATTGATTTCCGATGCAATTTCTGTGTTTCATCGTCAATGAGAAGGTCAGAGGGATACAGTAAACATGAAGTGAAGCATCGGAATCTATGACTAGTGTCACAGGAATGGTTTAAAACATAGACAGTAAGATGAGTCAGTCTTCTTGTACTTAAGTCGGCATTGTGCCTTTTCTATTATATTCCGATGTAATTTCTGTGTTTCATTGTCAATAACAAGGTCGGAGGGTTACAGTAAACCTGAAGTGAAGCATCGGAATCTATAACTAGTGTCACAGGAATGGTTCAAATCATAGACAGTAGGAAGGGTCAGTCTCCGTGTACACAAGTCGGCATTGTGCCTTTTCTATTTAATTCCGATGAAATTTCTGTGTTTCGTCGTCAATAAGAAGGTCCAAGGGATACAGTAAACCTGAAGGGAAGCATCGGAATCTATAAGTAGTGTCACAGGAATATTTCAAAAC
Organism: Schistocerca piceifrons; assembly: GCF_021461385.2. Taxonomy (NCBI): domain Eukaryota; kingdom Metazoa; phylum Arthropoda; class Insecta; order Orthoptera; family Acrididae; genus Schistocerca; species Schistocerca piceifrons. Next base: position 62,171 of record NW_025727817.1, on the reverse strand, counting down.
GTAGACACTAAGAAGAGTCAGTCATCTTGTACTTAAGTCGGCATTGTGCTTCTTGTATCTGATTCCGATGCAATTTGTGTGTTTCATCGTCAATAAGAAGGTCCAAGGGATACAGTAAACCTTAAGTGAAGCATCGGAATCTTCAACTATTGTCACAGGAATGGTTCAAACATAGACAGTAGGAAGAGTCAGTCTTCTTGTACTTAAGTCGGCATTGTGCCTTTTGTATTTAGTTACGATGCATTTTCTGTGTTTCATCGTCAATAAGAAGATCAGAGGGATACAGTAAACCTGAAGTGAAGCATCGGAATCTATAACTAGTGTCACAGAAATGGTTCAAAACGTAGTCAGTTAGAAGAGTCAGTCTTCTTGTACTTAATTCGGCATTCTGAATATTTATTTAATTCCAATGCAATTTCTGTGTTTCTTCGTCAATAAGAAGGTCACAGGGATACAGTAAACCTGAAGTGAAGCATCGGAATGTATAACTAGTGTCACAGGAATGGTTCAAACATAGACAGTAGGAAGAGTCAGCCTTCTTGTACTTGAGTCGGCATTGTGCCTTTTGTATTTATTTCCGATGCAATTTCTGTGTTTCATCATCAATAAGAAGGTCAGAGGGATACAGTAAACCTGAAGTGAAGCATCGGAATCTATAACTACTGTCACAGGAATGGTTCAAAACATAGACAGTGGGAAGAGTCATTCTTCCTGTACTTATGTCGGCATTGTGCCTTTTCTATTTAATTCCGATGCAATTTCTGTGTTTCATCGCCAATAAGAAAGTCAGAGGCATACCGGAAACCCGAAGTGAATTATCGGAATCTATAACTAGTGTCACAGGAATGGTTCAAAACATAGACAGTAGGAAGAGTCTGTCTACATGTACGTAAGTCGGCATTGTGCCTTTTGTATTTAATTCCGATGCAATTTTTGTGTTTCATCGTCAATAAGAAAGTCCAAGGGATGCAGTAAACCTGAAGTGATGCATCGGAATCTTTATCTATTGTCACAGGAATGGGTCAAACATAGTCGGTAGGAAGAGTCAGTCTTCTTGTACTTAAGTCGGCATTGTGCCTTTTGTATTTAATCTCGATGCCATTTCTGTGTTTCATCGTCAATAAGAAGGTCCAAGGGATACAGTAATCCTGAAGTTAAGCATCGGAATCTATAACTAGTGTCACAGGAATGCTTCAAAACATAGACAGTAAGAAGAATCAGTCTTCCTGTACTTAAGTCGGCATTGTGCCTTTTGTATTTAATTCCGATGCAATTTCTGTGTTTCGTCGTCAATGAGAAGGTCCAAGGGATACAGTAAACCTGAAGTGAAGCATCGGAATCTGTAACTAGTGTCACAGGAATAGTTCAAACATAGACTTTAAGATGTGTCAGTCTTCTTGTACATATGTCGGCATTATGCCTTTTCTATTTAATTCCGATGTAATTTCAGTGGTTCATCGTGAATAAGAAGGTCCAAGGGATACAGTACACCTGAAGTGAAGCATCGGAATCTATAACTAGTGTCTGAGGAATGGTTCAAATCACAGACAGTAGGAAGAGTCTGTCTACATGTACTTAAGTCGGCATTGTGCCTTTTGTATTTAATTCCGATGCAATTTTTGTGCTTCATCGTGAATAAGAAGGTCCAAGGGATACAGTACACCTGAAGTGAAGCATCGGAATCTATAACTAGTGTCTGAGGAATGGTTCAAATCATAGACAGTAAGAAGAGTCAGTCTTCTTGTACTTAAGTCGGCATTGTGCTTTTTCTATAATATTCCGATGTAATTTCTGTGTTTCATTGTCAATAAGATGGTCAGAGGGATACAGTAAACCTGAAGTGAAGCATCGGAATCTATAACTAGTGTCACAGGAATGGTTCACAACATAGACAATAGGAAGGGTCAGTCTTCTTGTACTCAAGTCGGCATTGTGTCTTTTCTATTTAATTCCGATGCAATTTGTGTGTTTCGTCGTCAATAAGAAGGTCCAAGGGTTACAGTAAACCTAAAGTGAAGCATCGGAATCTGTACCTAGTGTCACAGGAATGGTTCAACACATAGACAGTAAGAAGAGTCGGTCCTCTTGTACTGAAGTCGGCATTGTGTTTTTTGTATCTAATTCCGATGCAATATTTGTGTTTCATCGTCAATAAAAAGGTCAGAGAGATACAGTAAACCTGAGCTGAAGCATCGGAATTTATAACTAGTGTCACAGGAATGGTTCAAAGCATCGACTGTAGTAAGAGTCAGTCTTCTTGTATTTAAGTCGGCATTGTGCCACTTTATATTTAATTCCGATGCAATTTCTGTGTTTCGTCGACAAATAGAAGGTCAGAGGGATACAGTTAACCTGAAGTGAAGCATCGGAATCTATAACTAGTGTCAGAGGAATGGTTCAAAACATAGACAGTAAGAAGAGTCGTGCTTTTTGTACTTAAGTCGGCATTGTGCCTTTTCTATTTAATGCCGATGCAATTTCTGTGTTTCATCATCAATAAGAAGGTCAGAGGGATACAGTAAACCTGAAGTGAAGCACCTGAACCTATAACTAGTGTCACAGTATCGGTTCAAAACATAGCCAGTAAGAAGAGTCAGTCTTCATGTACTTAAGTCGGCATTGTGCATTTTCTATTTAATTACGATGCAATTTCTGTGTTTCATCATCAATAAGAAGGTCAAAGGGATACAGTAAACCTGAAGTGATGCATCGGAATCTATAAGTGGTGTCACAGGAATAGTTCAAAACATAGTCAGTAAGAAGAGTCAGTCTTCTTGTACTTAAGTCGGCATTGTGTCTTTTGCATTTAATTCCGATGCAATTTCTGTGTTTCATCGTCGATAAGATGGTCCAAGGGATACAGTAAACCTGAAGTGAAGAATCGGAATCTATAACTAGTGTCACAGGAATTGTTCAAAACATAGACAGTAAGAAGAGACAGTCTTCTTGTACATAAGTCGGCATTGTGCCTTTTCTATTTAATTTCGATGCCATTTCTGCGTTTCATCGTCAATAAGAAGGTCCTAGCGATACAGTAAACCTGAAGTTAAGCATCGGAATCTATTACTAGTGTCACAGGAATGCTTCAAAACATAGACAGTAAGAAGAATCAGTCTTCCTGTACTTAAGTCGGCATTGTGCCTTTTGTATTTAATTCCGATGCAATTTCTGTGTTTCGTCATCAATGAGAAGGTCCAAGGGATACAGTAAACCTGAAGTGAAGCATCGGAATCTGTAACTAGTAACACAGGAATAGTTCAAACATAGACATTAAGATATGTCAGTCTTCTTGTACATAAGTCGGCATTGTGCCTTTTCTATTAAATTCCGATGTAATTTCTGTGGTTCATCGTCAATAAGAAGGTCCAAGGGATACAGTAAACCTGAAGTGAAGCATCGGAATCTATAACTAGTGTCACAGGAATGGTTCAAAACATGGACAGTAAGAAGAGTCAGCCTTCTTAAATTTAAGTCGGCATTGTGCCTTTTCTATTTAATTCCGATGCAATTTCTGTGTTTCATCTTCAATAGGACGGTCACATGGATACAGTAAACCTGAAGTGAAACGTCGGAATCTATAACTAGTGTCACAGGAATGGTTAAAAACATAGACAGTAAGAAGAGTCAGTCTTCTTGTACTTAAGTCGGCATTGTGCCTTTTCTATTATATTCCGATGTAATTTCTGTGTTTCATTGTCAATAAGATGGTCAGAGGGATACAGTAAACCTGAAGTGAAGCATCGGAATCTATAACTAGTGTCACAGGAATGGTTCACAACATAGACAATAGGAAGGGTCAGTCTTCTTGTACTCAAGTCGGCATTGTGTCTTTTCTATTTAATTCCGATGCAATTTGTGTGTTTCGTCGTCAATAAGAAGGTCCAAGGGATACAGTAAACCTAAAGTGAAGCATCGGAATCTGTACCTAGTGTCACAGGAATGGTTCAACACACAGACAGTAAGAAGAGTCGGTCCTCTTGTACTGAAGTCGGCATTGTGTTTTTTGTATCTAATTCCGATGCAATATTTGTGTTTCATCGTCAATAAGAAGGTCAGAGAGATACAGTAAACCTGAGCTGAAGCATCGGAATTTATAACTAGTGTCACAGGAATGGTTCAAAGCATCGACTGTAGTAAGAGTCAGTCTTCTTGTATTTAAGTCGGCATTGTGCCACTTTATATTTAATTCCGATGCAATTTCTGTGTTTCGTCGACAAATAGAAGGTCAGAGGGATACAGTTAACCTGAAGTGAAGCATCGGAATCTATAACTAGTGTCAGAGGAATGGTTCAAAACATAGACATTAAGATGAGTCAGTCTTTTGTACATTAGTCGGCATTGTGGATTTTGTATTTAATTCCGATGCAAATTCTGTGTTTCATCGTCAATAAGAAGGTGCAAGGGATACAGTAAAATTTACGTGAAGCATCGGAATCTATAAATAGTGTCACAGGAATGGTTCAAAACATAGACAGTAAGAAGAATCAGTCTACTTGTACTTAAGTTGGCTTTGTGCCTTTTGTATTTAATTCCGATGCAACTTCTGTGTATCATCGTCAATAAGAAGGTCAGAGGGATACAGTAAACCTGAAGTGAAGCATCGGAATCTATAACTAGTGTCACAGGAATGGTTCAAAACATAGACAGTAGGATGAGTCAGTCTTCTTGTACTTAAGTCGGACTTGTGCTTTTTCTATTTAATTCCGATGCAATTTCTGTGTTTCGTCGTCAATAAGAAGGTCCAAGGGATACAGTAAACCTGAAGTGAAGCATCGGTATCTATAACTAGTGTCACCGGAATGGTTCAAAACATAGACAGTAAGAAGAGTTAGTCTTCTTGTACTTAAGTCGGCATTGTGCCTTTTCTATTATATTCCGATGAAATTTCTGTGTTTCATCGTCAATAAGAAGTTCAGAGGGATACAGTAAACCTGAAGTGAAGCATCGGAATCTATAACTAGTGTCACAGGAATAGTTCAAAACATATACAATAGGAAGGGTCAGTGTTCTTGTACTCAAGTCGGCATTGTGCCTTCTCTATTTAATTCCGATGCAATTTCTGTGTTTCATCGTCAATAAGAGTGTCCAAGGGATACAGTAAACCTGAAGTGAAGCATCGGAAACTGTAACTAGTGTCACAGGAATGATTCAAAGCATAGACAGTAAGAAGAGTCTGTCCTTTTGTACTGAAGTCGGCATTGTACTTTTTGAATCTAATTCCGATCTATTTCTGTGTTTCATCGTCAATAAGAAGGTCAGAGAGTTACAGTAAACCTGAGGTGAAGCATCGGAATCTATAGCTAGTGTCACAGGTATGGTTCAAAACATAGACTGTAGGAAGAGTCAGTCTTCTTGTACTTAAGTCGGCATTGTGCCTCTTCTATTTAATTCCGATGCAATTTCTGTGTTTCGTCGACAATAAGAAGGTCAGAGGGATACAGTAAACCTGAAGTGAAGCATCGGAATCTATAACTAGTGTCACGGGAATGGTTCAAAGCATAGACAGTAAGATGAGTCGGTCTTTTGTCCATAAGCCGGCATTGTGCCTTTTGTTTTTAATTCCGATGCCATTTCTGTGTTTCATCGTCAATAAGAAGGTCAGAGGGATACAGTAAACAAGAAGTGAAGCATCGGAATCTATAACTAGTGTCACAGGAATGGTTCAAAACATAGTCAGTAAGAAGAGTCAGTTTTCTTGTCCTTAAGTCGGCATTGTGCTTTTGTATATAATTCCGATGCAATTTCTGTGTTTAATCGTCAATAAGAAAGTCCAAGAAATACAGTACACCTGAAGTGAAGCTTCGGAATCCATAACTAGTGTCACAGGAATGGTTCAAATCATAGACAGTAAGAAGAGTCGTGCTTCTTGTACTTAAGTCGGCATTGTGCCTTTTCTATTTAATTACGATGCAATTTCTGTGTTTCATCATCAATAAGAAGGTCAGAGGGATACAGTAAACCTGAAGTATTGCATCGGAATCTATAAGTGGTGTCACAGGAATGGTTCAAAACATAGTCAGTAAGAAGAGTCAGTCTTCTTGTACTTAAGTCGGCATTGTGTCTTTTGCATTTAATTCCGATGCAATTTCTGTGTTTCATCGTCGATAAGATGGTCCAAGGGGTACAGTAAACCTGAAGTGAAGAATCGGAATCTATAACTAGTGTCACAGGAATTGTTCAAAACATAGACAGTAAGAAGAGACAGTCTTCTTGTACATAAGTCGGCATTGTGATTTTTGTATTTAATTTCGATGCCATTTCTGTGTTTCATCGTCAATAAGAAGGTCCAAGCGATACAGTAAACCTGAAGTGAAGCATCGGAATCTGTAACTAGTAACACAGGAATAGTTCAAACATAGACATTAAGATATGTCAGTCTTCTTGTACATAAGTCGGCATTGTGCATTTTCTATTAAATTCCGATGTAATTTCTGTGGTTCATCGTCAATAAGAAGGTCCAAAGGATACAGTAAACCTGATGTGAAGCATCGGAATCTATAACTAGTGTCACAGGAATGGTTCAAAACATGGACAGTAAGAAGAGTCAGACTTCTTGTATTTAAGTCGGCATTGTGCCTTTTCTATTTAATTCCGATGTAATTTCTGTGTTTCATTGTCAATAAGATGGTCAGAGGGATACAGTAAACCTGAAGTGAAGCATCTGAATCTATAACTAGTGTCACAGGAATGGTTCAAAACATGGACAATAGGAAGGGTCAGTCTTCTTGTACTCAAGTCGGCATTGTGTCTTTTCTATTGAATTCCGAATGCAATTTGTGTGTTTCGTCGTCAATAAGAGGGTCCAAGGGATACGGTAAACCTAAAGTAAAGCATCGGAATCTGTACCTAGTGTCACAGGAATGGTTCAACACATAGACAGTAAGACGAGTCGGTCCTCTTGTACTGAAGTCGGCATTGTGTTTTTTGTATCTAATTCCGATGCAATATTTGTGTTTCATCGTCAATAAGAAGGTCAGAGGGATACAGTAAACCTGAAGTGAAGCATCGGAACATATAAGAGCTGTCACAGGATTGGTTCACACATAGTAAGTAAGAAGAGTCAGTCTTCTTGTACTTTAGTCGCCATTGTGCCTTTCGTATTTAATTCCGATGCAATTTCGGTGTTTCATCGTCAATAAGTAGGTCCAAGGGATACAGTAAGCCTGAAGTGAAGCAACGGAATCTATAACTAGTGTCACAGAATCGGTTCAAAACATAGACAGTAAGAAGAGTCGTGCTTCTTGTACTTAGGTCGTCATTGTGCCTTTTCTATTTAATGCCGATGCAATTTCCGTGTTTCATCATCAATAAGAAGGTCAGAGGGATACAGTAAACCTGAAGTGAAGCACCTGAATCTATAACTAGTGTCACAGAATCGGTTCAAAGCATAGCCAGTAAGAAGAGTCAGTCTTCTTGTACTTAAGTCGGCATTGTGCCTTTTCTATTTAATTACGATGCAATTTCTGTGTTTCATCATCAATAAGAAGGTCAGAGAGATACAGTAAACCTGAAGTGAAGCATCGGAATCTATAACTAGTGTCACAGGAATGGTTCAAAACATAGACAGTAAAAAGAGTCAGTTTTCTTGTACTTAAGTCGGCATTGTGCCTTTTGTATTTAATTCCGATGCAATTTCTGTGTTTCATCGTCGATAAGATGGTCCAAGGGATACAGTAAACCTGAAGTGAAGTATCGGAATCTATAACTAGTGTCACAGGAATTGGTCAAAATATAGACAGTAAGAAGAGACAGTCTTCTTCTACATAAGTCGGCATTGTGCCTTTTGTATTTAATTTCGATGCCATTTCTGTGTTTCATCGTCAATAAGAAGGTCCAAGCGATACAGTAAACCTGAAGCTAAGCATCGGAATCTATAACTAGTGTCACAGGAATGCTTCAAAACATAGACAGTAAGAAGAAGTAGTCTTCCTGTACTTAAGTCGGCATTGTGCCTTTTGTATTTAATTCCGATGCAATTTCTGTGTTTCGTCATCAATGAGAAGGTCCAAGGGATACAGTAAACCTGAAGTGAAGCATCGGAATCTGTAACTAGTAACACAGGAATAGTTCAAACATAGACATTAAGATATGTCAGTCTTCTTGTACATAAGTCGGCATTGTGCCTTTTCTATTAAATTCCGATGTAATTTCTGTGGTTCATCGTCAATAAGAAGGTCCAAGGGATACAGTAAACCTGAAGTGAAGCATCGGAATCTATAACTAGTGTCACAGGAATGGTTCAAAACATGGACAGTAAGAAGAGTCAGACTTCTTGTATTTAAGTCGGCATTGTGCCTTTTCTATTTAATTCCGACGCAATTTCTGTGTTTCATCTTCAATAGGACGGTCACATGGATACAGTAAACCTGAAGTGAAACGTCGGAATCTATAACTAGTGTCACAGGAATTGTTCAAAACATAGACAGTAAGAAGAGTCAGTCTTCTTGTACTTAAGTCGGCATTGTGCCTTTTTATTTAATTCCGATGCAATTTCTGTGTTTCATCGTCAATGAGAAGGTCAGAGGGATACAGTAAACATGAAGTGAAGCATCGGAATCTATAACTAGTGTCACAGGAAAGGTTTAAAACACAGACAGTAAGACGAGTCAGTCTTCTTGTACTTAAATTGGCATTGTGCCTTTTCTATTATATTCCGATGAAATTTCTGTGTTTCATCGTCAATAAGAAGTTCAGAGGGATACAGTAAACCTAAAGTGAAGCATCGGAATCTATAACTAGTGTCACAGGATTAGTTCAAAACATAGACAATAGGAAGTGTCAGTCTTCTCGTACTGAAGTCGGCATTGTGCCTTCTCTATTTAATTCCGATGCAATTTCTGTGTTTCGTCGTCAATAAGAGTGTCCAAGGGATACAGTAAACCTGAAGTGAAGCATCGGAAACTGTTACTAGTGTCACAGGAATGATTCAAAACATAGACAGTATGAAGAGTCGGTCCTTTTGTACTGAAGTCGGCATTATACATTTTGCATCTAATTCCGATGCAATTTCTGTGTTTCATCGTCAATAAGAAGGTCAGACAGTTACAGTAAACCTGAGGTGAAGCATCGGAATCTATAACTAGTGTCACAATAATGGTTCAAAACATAGACTGTAGGAAGAGACAGTCTTTTTGTACTTAAGTCGGCATTGTGCCTCTTCCATTTAATTCCGATGCAATTTCTGTGTTTCGTCGACAATAAGAAGGTCAGAGGGATACAGTAAACCTGAAGTGAAGCATCGGAATCTATAACTAGTGTCACAGGAATGGTTCAAAACATAGACAGTAAGATGAGTCGGTCTTTTGTCCATAAGTCGGCGTTGTGCCTTTTGTATTTAATTCCGATGCCATTTCTGTGTTTCATCGTCAATAAGAAGGTCCAAGGGATACAGTAAACCTGAAGTGAAGCATCGGAATCTATAACTTGTGTCACAGGAATGGTTCAAAACATGGACAGTAAGAAGAGTCAGTCTTCTTGTCCTTAAGTCAGCATTGTGCATTTGGATTTAATTCCTATGCAATTTCTGTATTTTGTTGCCAATTAGAACGTCAGAGGGACACAGTAAACCTGATGAGAAGCATCAAAATCTATAATTAGTGTCACAGGAATGGTTCAAAACATAGACAGTAAGAAGAGTCAGTCTACTTGTACTTAAGTCGGCATTGTGCTTTTGTATATAATTCCGATGCAATTTCTGTGTTTAATCGTCAATATGAACGTCCAAGAGATACAGTACACCTGAAGTGAAGCTTCGGAATCCATAACTAGTGTCACAGGAATGGTTCAAATCATAGACAGTAAGATGAGTCAGTCTTCTTGTACTTAAGTCAGCTTAGTGCATTTTCTGTTTAATTCCGATGCAATTTCTGTGTTTCATCGTCAGTAAGAAGGTCAGAGGGATACAGTAAACCTGATGTGAAGCATCGGATTCTATAACTAGCGTCACAGGAATGGTTCAAAACATAGACAGTAAGAAGAGTCAGTCTCTTTGTACTTATGTCGGCATTGTGCCTCTTCTATTTAATTCCGATGCAATTTCTGTGGTTCATCGTCAATAAGAAGGTCCAAGGGATACAGTAAACCTGAAGTGAAGCATCGGAATCTATAACTAGTGTCACAGGAATGGTTCAAAACATGGACAGAAAGAAGAGTCAGACTTCTTGTATTTAAGTCGGCATTGTGCCTTTTCTATTCAATTCCGATGCAATTTCTGTGTTTCATCTTCAATAGGACGGTCACATGGATACAGTAAACCTGAAGTGAAACGTCGGAATCTATAACTAGTGTCACAGGAATGGTTCAAAACATAGACAGTAAGAAGAGTCTGTCTTCTTGTACTTAAGTCGGCATTGTGCCTTTTTATTGAATTCCGATGCAATTTCTGTGTTTCATCGTCAATGAGAAGGTCAGAGGGATACAGTAAACATGAAGTGAAGCATCGGAATCTATAACTAGTGTCACAGGAATGGTTTTAAACATAGACAGTAAGAAGAGTCAGTCTTCTTGTACTTAATTCGGCATTGTGCCTTTTCTATTATATTCCGATGTGATTTCTGTGTTTCATTGTCAATAAGATGGTCCGAGGGATACAGTAAACCTGAAGTGAAGCATCGGAATCTATAACTAGTGTCACAGGAATGGTTTAAAACATAGACAACAGGAAGGGTCAGTCTTCTTGTACTCAAGTCGGCATTGTGTCTTTTCTATTTAATTCCGATGCAATTTGTGTGTTTCGTCGTCAATAAGAAGGTCCAAGGGATACAGTAAACCTAAAGTGAAGCATCGGAATCTGTACCTAGTGTCACAGGAATGGTTCAACACATAGACAGTAAGAAGAGTCGGTCCTCTTGTACTGAAGTCGATATTGTGTTTATTGTATCTAATTCCGATGCAATATTTGTGTTTCATCGTCAATAGGAAGGTCAGAGAGATACAGTAAACCTGAGCTGAAGCATCGGAATTTATAACTAGTGTCACAGGAATGGTTCAAAGCATAGACTGTAGGAAGAGTCAGTCTTCATGTATTTAAGTCGGCATTGTGCCACTTTGTATTTAATTCCGATGCAATTTCTGTGTTTTGTCGACAATTAGAAGGTCAGAGGGATACAGTTAACCTAAAGTGAAGCATCGGAATCTATACCTAGTGTCAGAGGAATGGTTCAAAACATAGACATTAAGATGAGTCAGTCTTTTGTACATAAGTCGGCATTGTGGATTTTGTAGTTAATTCCGATGCAATTTCTGTGTTTCATTGTCAATAAGAAGGTCCATGGGATACAGTAAAATTTACGTGAAGCATCGGAATCTATAACTAGTGTCACAGGAATGGTTCAAAGCATAGACAGTAGGATGAGTCAGTCTTCTTGTACTTAAGTCGGACTTGTGCTTTTTCTATTTAATTCCGATGCAATTTCATTGTTTCGTCGTCAATAAGAAGGTCCAAGGGATACAGTGAACCTGAAGTGAAGCATCGGTATCTATAACTAGTGTCACAGGAATGGTTCAAACATAGATAGTAAGAAGAGTTAGTCTTCTTGTACTTAAGTCGGCATTGTGCCTTTTCTATTATATTCCGATGAAATTTCTGTGTTTCATCGTCAATAAGAAGTTCAGAGGGATACAGTAAACCTGAAGTGAAGCATCGGAATCTATAACTATTGTCACAGGAATAGTTCAAAACATAGACAATAGGAAGGGTCAGTCTTCTTGTACTCATGTCGGCATTGTGCCTTCTCTATTTAATTCCGATGCAATTTCTGTGTTTCGTCGTCAATAAGAGTGTCCAAGGGATACAGTAAACCTGAAGTGAAGCATCGGAAACTGTAACTAGTGTCACAGGAATGATTCAAAACATAGACAGTAAGAAGAGTCGGTCCTTTTGTACTGAAGTCGGCATTGTACTTTTTGCATCTAATTCCGATGCAATTTCTGTGTTTCATCGTCAATAAGAAGGTCAGAGAGTTACAGTAAACCTGAAGTGAAGCATCAAATTCTATAACTAGTGTCACAGGAATGGTTCAAAACATAGAAAGTAGGAAGAGTCTGTCTTCTTGTACTTAAGTCGGCATTGTGCCTTTTTATTGAATTCCGATGCAATTTCTGTGTTTCATCGTCAATGAGAAGGTCAGAGGGATACAGTAAACATGAAGTGAAGCATCGGAATCTATAACTATTGTCACAGGAATAGTTCAAAACATAGACAATAGGAAGGGTCAGTCTTCTTGTACTCATGTCGGCATTGTGCCTTCTCTATTTAATTCCGATGCAATTTCTGTGTTTCGTCGTCAATAAGAGTGTCCAAGGGATACAGTAAACCTGAAGTGAAGCATCGGAAACTGTAACTAGTGTCACAGGAATGATTCAAAACATAGACAGTAAGAAGAGTCGGTCCTTTTGTACTGAAGTCGGCATTGTACTTTTTGCATCTAATTCCGATGCAATTTCTGTGTTTCATCGTCAATAAGGAGGTCAGAGAGTTACAGTAAACCTGAAGTGAAGCATCAAATTCTATAACTAGTGTCACAGGAATGGTTCAAAACATAGAAAGTAGGAAGAGTCTGTCTTCTTGTACTTAAGTCGGCATTGTGCCTTTTTATTGAATTCCGATGCAATTTCTGTGTTTCATCGTCAATGAGAAGGTCAGAGGGATACAGTAAACATGAAGTGAAGCATCGGAATCTATAACTAGTGTCACAGGAATGGTTTTAAACATAGACAGTAAGAAGAGTCAGTCTTCTTGTACTTAAGTCGGCATTGTGCCTTTTCTATTATATTCCGATGTGATTTCTGTGTTTCATTGTCAATAAGATGGTCAGAGGGATACAGTAAACCTGAAGTGAAGCATCGGAATCTATAACTAGTGTCACAGGAATGGTTTAAAACATAGACAACAGGAAGGGTCAGTCTTCTTGTACTCAAGTCGGCATTGTGTCTTTTCTATTTAATTCCGATGCAATTTGTGTGTTTCGTCGTCAATAAGAAGGTCCAAGGGATACAGTAAACCTAAAGTGAAGCATCGGAATCTGTACCTAGTGTCACAGGAATGGTTCAACACATAGACAGTAAGAAGAGTCGGTCCTCTTGTACTGAAGTCGATATTGTGTTTATTGTATCTCATTCCGATGCAATATTTGTGTTTCATCGTCAATAAGAAGTTCAGAGAGATACAGTAAACCTGAGCTGAAGCATCGGAATTGATAACTAGTGTCACAGGAATGGTTCAAAGCATAGGCTGTAGGAAGAGTCAGTCTTCATGTATTTAAGTCGGCATTGTGCCACTTTGTATTTAATTCCGATGCAATTTCTGTGTTTCATCGTCAATAAGAACGTCAGAGGGATACAGTAAACCTGAAGTGAACCATCGGAATCTATAACTAGTGTCACAGGAATGGTTCAAATCATAGGCAGTAGGAAGAGTCAGTCTTCCTGTACTTGAGTCGGCATTGTGCCTTTTGCATTTAATTTCGATGCAATTTCTGTGTCTAATCGTCAATAAGAAGGTCAGAGGGATACAGTAAACCTGATGTGAAGCATCGGATTCTATAACTAGTGTCACAGGAATGTTTCAAAGCATAGACAGTAGGAAGAGTCAGTCTTCTTGTACTTAAGTCGACATTGTGCCATTTGTATTTTATTCCGATGCAATTTCTGTGTTTCATCGGCAATAAGAAGGTCAGAGGGATACAGTAAAACTGAAGTGAGGCATCGGAATCTATAATTAGTGGCACAGGAATGGTTCAAAACATAGTCAGTAAGAAGAGTCAGTCTTCTTGTCCTTAAGTCGGCATTGTGCCTTTTGTATTTAATTCCTATGCAATTTCTGTATTTCGTTGCCAATTAGAACGTCAGAGGGACACAGTAAACCTGAAGAGAAGCATCAAAATCTATAACTAGTGTCATAGGAATGGTTCAAAACATAGACAGTAAGAAGAGTCAGACTACTTGTACTCAAGTCGGCATTGTGCTTTTGTATATAATTCCGATGCAATTTCTGTGTTTAATCGTAAATAAGAAAGTCCAAGAGATACAGTACACCTGAAGTGAAGCTTCGGAATCCATAACTAGTGTCACAGGAATGGTTCAAATCATAGACAGTAAGATGAGTCAGTCTTCTTGTACTTAAGTCAGCTTAGTGCATTTTCTGTTTAATTCCGATGCAATTTCTGTGTTTCATCGTCAGTAAGAAGGTCAGAGGGATACAGTAAACCTGATGTAAAGGATCGGATTCTATAACTAGCGTCACAGGAATTCTTCAAAACATAGACAGTAGGAAGGGTCAGTCTTCTTGTACTTGAATCGGCATTGTGCCTTTTGTATTTAATTCCGATGCAATTTCTGTGTTTCATCGTCAATAAGAAGGTCAGAGGGATACAGTTAACCTGAAGTGAAGTATCGGAATCTATACCTAGTGTCACAGGAATGGTTCAAAACATAGACAGTAAGAAGAGTCAGTCTTCTTGTACTTATGTCGGCATTGTGCCTCTTCTATTTAATTCCGATGCAATTTCTGTGTTTCATCGTCAATAAGATGGTCAGAGGGAAACAGTAAATCAGAAGTGAGGCATCGGAATCTATAACTAGTGTCACTGGAATGGTTCAAAGCATAGACAGTAAGAAGAGTCAGTCTTCTTGTACTTGAGTCGGCATTGTGCCTTTTGTATTCAATTCCGATTCAATTACTGTGTTTCATCGTCAATAAATAGGTCAGAGGGATACAGTAAACCTGAAGTGAAGAATCGGAATCTATACCTAGTGTCACAGGAATGGTTTAAAACATAGACAGTAAGAAGAGTCAGTCTTCTTGTACTTAAGTCGGCATTGAGCCTATTCTAGTTAATTCCGATGCAAGTTCCGTGTTTCATCGTCAATAACAAGGTCCAAGGGATGCAGTACTCCTGAAGTGAGGCACCGGAAGTTATAACTAGTGTCACAGCAATGGTACAAACATAGACAGTAAGAAGAGTCAGTCTTCTTGTACTTAAGTCGGCATTGTGCCTTTTCTGTTTAATTCCGATGCAATTTCTGTGTTTCATCGTCAATAAGAAGGTCCAAGGGATACTGTAAACCTGAAGTGAAGCATCGGAGTCTATAACTAGTGTCACAGGAATGGTTCAAAACATAGAGAGTAGGAAGAGTCAGTCTTCTTTTACTTAAGTCGGCATTGTGCCTTTTGTATTTAATTCCGATGCAATTTCTGTGTTTCATCGTCAATAAGAAGGTCAGAGGGATACAGTAAACCTGAAGTGAGGCATCGGAATCTATAACTAGTGTCACAGGAATTGTTCAAAACATAGACAGTAAGAGGAGTCAGTCTTCTTGTACTTGAGTCGGCATTGTGCCTTTTTTATTTAATTCCGATGCAATTTCTGTGTTTCATCGTCAATAAGAAGGTCAGCGGTATACAGTAAACCTGAAGTGAAGTACCGGAATCTATAACTAGTGTCACAGGAATGGTACAAAGCATAGAAAGTAGGCAGAGTCAGTCTTCTTGTACTTAAGTCGGCATTGTGCCTTTCCTATTTAATTCCGATGCAATTTCTGTGTTTCATCGTCAATACGAAAGTCAGAGGGATACAGTAAACCTGAAGTGAGGCATCGGAATCTATAACTAGTGTCACAGGAGTTGTTCAAAACATAGACAGTAGGAAAAGTCAGTCTTCTTGTACTTAAGTCGGCATTGTGCCTTTTGTATTTAATTCCGATTCAATTTCTGTGTTTCACCGTCAATAAGAAGGTCAGAGGGATACAGTAAACCTGAAGTGAAGCATCAGAATCCATAACTAGTGTCACAGGATAGGTTTAAAACATAGACAGTAGGAAGAGTCAGACTACTTGTACTTAAGTCGGCATTGTGCCTTTTGTATTTAATTCCGATGCAATTTCTGTGTTTGTTCGTCAATTAGAAGGTCCAAGGGATACAGTAAACCTGAAGTGGGGCATCGGAATCTATAACTAGTGCTACAGGAATGGTTCAAAACATAGTCAGAAAGGAGAGTTAGTCTTCTCGTACTTAAGTCGGCATTGTGCCTTTTGTATTTAATTCCGATTCAATTTCTGTGTTTCACCGCCAATAAGAAGGTCAGAGGGATTCAGTAAACTTGAAGCATCAGAATCCATAACTAGTGCCACAGGATTGGTTCAAAACATAGACAGTAAGAAAAGTCAGTCTACTTGTAGTTAAGTCGGCATTGTGCCTTTTGTATTTAATTCAGATGTAATATCTGTGTTTCATCGTCAATAAGAAGGACCAAGGGATACAGTACATCTGAAGTGAAGCATCGGAATCTATAACTAGTGTCACAGAAATGGTTCATAACATAGACAGTAGGAAGACTCAGTCTTCTTGTACTTAAGTCGGCATTGTGCCTTTCGTATTTAATTCCGATGCAATTTCGGTGTTTCTTCGTCAATAAAAAGGTCCAAGGGATGTAGTAAACCTGCAGTGAAGCATCGAAAGCTATAACTAGTGTCACAGGATCGGTTGAAAGCATAGACAGTATGAAGAGTCAGTCTTCTTGTACTTAAGTCGGCATTGTGCTTTTTCTATTTAATTCCGATGCAATTTCTGTGTTTCATCGTCAATAACAGGGTCCAATTGATGCAGTACACCTCAAGTGAAGCATCGGAATCTATAACTAGTGTCACAGGAATGGTTCAAGACATAGACAGTAAGAAGAGTCAGTCTTCTTGTACTTAAGTCGGCATTGTGCCTTTCGTATTTAATTCCGATGCAATTTCGGTGTTTCTTCGTCAATAAAAAGGTCCAAGGGATGTAGTAAACCTGCAGTGAAGCATCGGAAGCTATAACTAGTGTCACAGGATCGGTTGAAAGCATAGACAGTATGAAGAGTCAGTCTTCTTGTACTTAAGTCGGCATTGTGCCTTTTCTATTTAATTCCGATGCAATTTCTGTGGTTCATCATCAATAAGAAGGTCAGAGGGATACAGTAAACCTGAAGTGAAGCATCGGAGTCTATAACTAGTGTCACAGGGATGGTTCAAAACATAGACAGTAGGAAGAGTCAGACTACTTGTACTTAAGTCGGCATTGTGCCTTTTGTATTTAATTCCGATGCAATTTCTGTGTTTCATCGTCAATAAGAAGGTCAGAGGGATACAGTAAACCTGAAGTGAAGAATCGGAAACTATACCTAGTGTCACAGGAATGGTTCAAAACATAGAAAGTAGGAAGAGTCAGTCGTCTTGTACTTAAGTCGGCATTGTGCCTATTCTATTTAATTCCGATGCAATTTCTGTGTTTCATCGTCAATAAAAAGTCCAAGAGATACAGTACACCTGAAGTGAAGCTTCGGAATCTATAACTAGTGTCACAGGAATGGTTCAAATCATAGTCAGTAAGAAGAGTCAGTCTTCTTGTACTTAAGTCGGCATTGTGCCTATTCTATTTAATTCCGATGCAATTTCTGTGTTTCATCGTCAATACGAAGATCCAATGGATGCAGTACACCTCACGTGAAGCATCGGAATCTATAACTAGTGTCACAGAAATGGTTCAAAACATAGATTAATTCCTATGCAATTTCTGTGTTTCGTCGTCAATTAGGAGGTCAGAGGGACACAGTAAACCTGAAGTGAAGCATCAAAATCTATAACTAGTGTCACAGGAGTGATTCAAACATAGACAGTAAGAAGAGTCAGTCTACTTGTACTTAAGTCGGCATTGTGCTTTTGTATATAATACCGATGCAATTTCTGTGTTTAATCGTCAATATGAAAGTCCAAGAGATACAGTACACCTGAAGTGAAGCTTCGGAATCTATAACTAGTGTCACAGGAATGGTTCAAATCACAGACAGTAAGATGAGTCAGTCTTCTTGTACTTAAGTCAGCTTTGTACATTTTCTATTTAATTCCGATGCAATTTCTGTGTCTCATCGTCAATAAGAAGGTCAGAGGGATACAGTAAGCCAGATGTGAACCATCGGATTCTATAACTAGTGTCACAGGAATGCTTCAAATCATAGACAGTAGGAAGAGTCAGTCTTCTTGTACTTGAGTCGGCATTGTGCCTTTTGTATTTAATTCCGATGCAATTTCTGTGTTTCATCGTCAATAAGAAGGTCAGAGGGATACAGTTAACCTGAAGTGAAGCATCGGAATCTATAACTAGTGTCACAGGAATGGTTCAAAACATTGAGTGTAGGAAGAGTCAGTCTTCTTGTACTTAAGTCGGCATTGTGCCTTTTCTATTTAATTCCGATGCAATTTCTGTGTTTCATCGTCAATAAGAAGGTCAGAGGGATACAGTTAATCTGAAGTGAGGCATCGGAATCTCTAACTAGTGTCACTGGAATGGTTCAAAGCATAGACAGTAAGAAGAGTCAGTCTTCTTGTACTTGAGTCGGCACTGTGCCTTTTGTATTTAAAGCCGATGCAATTTCTGTGTTTCATCGTCAATAAGAAGGTCAGAAGGATACAGTAAACCTGAAGTGAAGAATCGGAAACTATACCTCGTGTCACAGGAATGGTTCAAACCATTGAGTGTAGGAAGAGTCAGTCTTCTTGTACTTAAGTCGGCATTGTGCCTTTTCTGTTTAATTTCGATGCAATTTCTGTGTTTCATCGTCAATAAGAAGGTCCAAGGGATACTGTAAACCTGAAGTGAAGCATCAGAATCTATAACTAGTGTCACAGAAATGGTTCAAATCATAGACAGTGGGAAGAGTCAGTCTTCTTGTCCTTAAGTCGGCATTGTGCCTTTTGTATTTAATTCCCATGCAATTTCTGTGTTACGCCGTCAATTACAAGGTCAGAGGGACACAGTAAACCTGAAGTGAAGCATCAAAATCTATAAATAGTGTCACAGGAATGGTTTAAACATAGACAGTAAGAAGAGTCAGTCTACTTGTACTTAAGTGGGCATTGTGCTTTTGTATATAATACCGTTGCCAATTCTGTGTTTAATCGTCAATAACAAAGTCCAAGAGATACAGTACACCTGAAGTGAAGCTTCGGAATCTATAACTAGTGTCACAGGAATGGTTCAAACCATAGACAGTAAGATGAGTCAGTCTTCTTGTACTTAAGTCAGCTTTGTGCATTTTCTATTTAATTCCGATGCAATTTCTGTGTTTCATCGTCAATAAGAAGGTCAGAGGGATACAGTAAACCTGAAGTGAAGAATCGGAAACTATACCTAGTGTCACAGGAATGGTTCAAAACATAGAAAGTAGGAAGAGTCAGTCGTCTTGTACTTAAGTCGGCATTGTGCATTTTCTATTTAATTCCGATGCAATTTCTGTGTTTCATCGTCAATAAGAAGGTCAGAGGGATACAGTAAACCTGAAGTGAGGCATCGGAATATATAACTAGTGTCACAGGAATGGTTCAAAGCATAGTCAGTAAGAAGAGTCAGTCTTCTTGTACTTAAGGCGGCATTGTGCCTATTCTATTTAATTCCGATGCAATTTCTGTGTTTCATCGTCAATAAGAAGGTCAGTTTGGATACAGTTAACCTGAAGTGAAGCATCGGAATCTATAACTAGTGTCACAGGAATGGTTCATACCATTGAGTGTAGGAAGAGTCAGTCTTCTTGTACTTAAGTCGGCATTGTGCCATTTCTGTTTAATTCCGATGCAATTTCTGTGTTTCATCGTCAATAAGAAGGTCCAAGGGATACTGTAAACCTGAAGTGAAGCATCGGAATCTATAACTAGTGTCACAGGAATGGTTCAAAACATAGAGAGTAGGAAGAGTCAGTCTTCTTTTACTTAAGTCGGCATTGTGCCTTTTGTATTTAATTCCGATGCAATTTCTGTGTTTCATCGTCAATAAGAAGGTCAGAGGCATACAGTAAACATGAAGAGAGGCATCGGAATCCATAACTAGTATCACAGGAATTGTTCAAAACATTGACAGTAAGAAGAGTCAGTCTTCTTGTACTTGAGTCGGCATTGTGCTCATTTTATTTAATTCCGATGCAATTTATGAGTTTCATCGTCAATAAGAAGGTCAGAGGGATACAGTAAACCTGAAGTGAAGTACCGGAATCTATAACTAGTGTCACAGGAATGGTACAAAACATCGGAAGTAGGAAGAGTCAGTCTTCTTGTACTTAAGTCGGCATTGTGACTTTCCTATTTAATTCCGATGCAATTTCTGTGTTTCATCGTCAATACGAAGGTCAGAGGGATACAGTAAACCTGAAGTGAGGCATCGGAATCTATAACTAGTGTCACAGGAGTTGTTCAAAACATAGACAGTAGGAAGAGTCAGACTTCTTGTACTTAAGTCGGCATTGTGCCTTTTGTATTTAATTCCGATGCAATTTCTGTGTTTCACCGTCAATTAGAAGGTCAGAAGGACACAGTAAACCTGAAGTGAAGCATCAGAATCCATAACTAGTGTCACAGGATTGGTTTAGAACATAGACAGTAGGAAGAGTCAGACTACTTGTACTTAAGTCGGCATTGTGCCTTTTGTATTTAATTCCGATGCAATTTCTGTGTTTGTTCGTCAAAGAGAAGGTCCAAGGGATACAGTAAACCTGAAGTGGGGCATCGGAATCTATAACTAGTGCTACAGGAATGGTTCAAAACATAGTCAGAAAGGAGAGTCAGTCTTCTCGTACTTATGTCGGCATTGTGCCTTTTGTATTTAATTCCGATTCAATTTCTGTGTTTCACCGCCAATAAGAAGGTCAGAGGGATTCAGTAAACTTGAAGCATCAGAATCCATAACTAGTGCCACAGGATTGGTTCAAAACATAGACTGTAAGAAAAGTCAGTCTACTTGTAGTTAAGTCGGCATTGTGCCTTTTGTATTTAATTCAGATGTAATATCTGTGTTTCATCGTCAATAAGAAGGACCAAGGGATACAGTACATCTGAAGTGAAGCATCGGAATCTATAACTAGTGTCACAGGAATGGTTCACATTATAAACAGTAAGAAGAGCCAGTCTTCTTGTACTTAAGTCAGCGTTGTGCCCTTTCTATTTAATTCCGATGCAATTTCTGTGTGTCATCGTTAATAAGAAGGTCAGAGGGATACGGTAAACTTTAAGTGAAGCATCGGAATCTATAACTAGTGTCACAGAAATGGTTCATAACATAGACAGTAGGAAGACTCAGTCTTCTTGTACTTAAGTCGGCATTGTGCCTTTCGTATTTAATTCCGATGCAATTTCGGTGTTTCTTCGTCAATAAAAAGGTCCAAGGGATGTAGTAAACCTGCAGTGAAGCATCGGAAGCTATAACTAGTGTCACAGGATCGGTTGAAAGCATAGACAGTATGAAGAGTCAGTCTTCTTGTACTTAAGTCGGCATTATGCCTTTTCTATTTAATTCCGATGCAATTTCTGTGTTTCATCGTCAATAACAGGGTCCAATTGATGCAGTACACCTCAAGTGAAGCATCGGAATCTATAACTAGTGTCACAGGAATGGTTCAAGACATAGACAGTAAGAAGAGTCAGTCTTCTTGTTCTTAAGTCGGCATTGTGCCTTTCGTATTTAATTCCGATGCAATTTCGGTGTTTCTTCGTCAATAAAAAGGTCCAAGGGATGTAGTAAACCTGCAGTGAAGCATCGGAAGCTATAACTAGTGTCACAGGATCGGTTGAAAGCATAGACAGTATGAAGAGTCAGTCTTCTTGTACTTAAGTCGGCATTGTGCCTTTTCTATTTAATTCCGGTGCAATTTTGTGCTTCATCATCAATAAGAAGGTCAGAGGGAGACAGTAAACCTGAAGTGAAGCATCGGAGTCTATAACTAGTGTCACAGGGATGGTTCAAAACATAGACAGTAGGAAGAGTCAGACTACTTGTACTTAAGTCGGCATTGTGCCTATTCTATTTAATTCCGATGCAATTTCTGTGCTTCATCGTCAATAAAAAGTCCAAGAGATACAGTACACCTGAAGTGAAGCTTCGGAATCTATAACTAGTGTCACAGGAATGGTTCAAATCATAGTCAGTAAGAAGAGTCAGTCTTCTTGTACTTAAGTCGGCATTGTGCCTATTCTATTTAATTCCGATGCAATTTCTGTGTTTCATCGTCAATACGAAGATCCAATGGATGCAGTACACCTCACGTGAAGCATCGGAATCTATAACTAGTGTCACAGAAATGGTTCAAAACATAGACAGTAGGAAGAGTCAGTCTTCTTGTTCTTAAGTCGGCATTGTGCCTTTTGTATTTAATTCCTATGCAATTTCTGTGTTTCGTCGTCAATTAGGAGGTCAGTGGGACACAGTAAACCTGAAGTGAAGCATCAAAATCTATAACTAGTGTCACAGGAGTGATTCAAACATAGACAGTAAGAAGAGTCAGTCTACTTGTACTTAAGTCGGCATTGTGCTTTTGTATATAATACCGATGCAATTTCTGTGTTTAATCGTCAATATGAAAGTCCAAGAGATACAGTACACCTGAAGTGAAGCTTCGGAATCTATAACTAGTGTCAGAGGAATGTTTCAAATCATAGGCAGTAGGAAGAGTCAGTCTTCTTGTACTTGAGTCGGCATTGTGCCATTTGCATTTAATTTCGATGCAATATCTGTGTCTAATCGTCAATAAGAAGGTCAGAGGGATACAGTAAACCTGATGTGAAGCATCGGATTCTATAACTAGTGTCACAGGAATGTTTCAAAACATAGACTGTAGGCAGAGTCAGTCTTCTTGTACTTGAGTCGGCATTGTGCCTTTTGTACTTAATTCCGATGCAATTTCTGTGTTTCATCGTCAATAAGAAGGTCAGAGGGATACAGTTAACCTGAAGTCAAGCATCGGAATCTATAACTAGTGTCACAGGAATGGTTCAAACCATTGAGTGGTGGGAAGAGTCAGTCTTCTTGTACTTAAGTCGGCATTGTGCCTTTTCTGTTTAATTCGATGCAATTTCTGTGTTTCATCGTCAATAAGAAGGTCCAAGGGATACTGTAAACCTGAAGTGAAGCATCGGAATCTATAACTAGTGTCACAGAAATGGTTCAAATCATAGACAGTGGGAAGGGTCAGTCTTCTTGTTCTTAAGTCGGCATTGTGCCTTTTGTATTTAATTCCTATGCAATTTCTGTGTTTCGCCGTCAATTACAAGGTCAGAGGGACACAGTAAACCTGAAGTGAAGCATCAAAATCTATAAATAGTGTCACAGGAATGGTTTAAACATAGACAGTAAGAAGAGTCAGTCTACTTGTACTTAGGTGGGCATTGTGCATTTGTATATAATACCGTTGCAATTTCTGTGTTTAATCGTCAATAACAAAGTCCAAGAGATACAGTACACCTGAAGTGAAGCTTCGGAATCTATAACTAGTGTCACAGGAATGGTTCAAACCATAGACTGTAAGATGAGTCAGTCTTCTTGTACTTAAGTCAGCTTTGTGCATTTACTATTTAATTCCGATGCAATTTCTGTGTTTCATCGTCAATAAGAAGGTCAGAGGGATACAGTAAACCTGAAGTGAAGAATCGGAAACTATACCTAGTGTCACAGGAATGGTTCAAAACATAGAAAGTAGGAAGAGTCAGTCGTCTTGTACTTAAGTCGGCATTGTGCATTTTCTATTTAATTCCGATGCAATTTCTGTGTTTCATCGTCAATAAGAAGGTCAGAGGGATACAGTAAACCTGAAGTGAGGCATCGGAATCTATAACTAGTGTCACAGGAGTTGTTCAAAACATAGACAGTAGGAAGAGTCAGACTTCTTGTACTTAAGTCGGCATTGTGCCTTTTGTATTTAATTCCGATGCAATTTCTGTGTTTCACCGTCAATAAGAAGGTCAGAAGGACACAGTAAACCTGAAGTGAAGCATCAGAATCCATAACTAGTGTCACAGGATTGGTTTAGAACATAGACAGTAGGAAGAGTCAGACTACTTGTACTTAAGTCGGCATAGTGCCTTTTGTATTTAATTCCGATGCAATTTCTGTGTTTGTTCGTCAATGAGAAGGTCCAAGGGATACAGTAAACCTGAAGTGGGGCATCGGAATCTATAACTAGTGTCACAGGAATGGCTCATACCATTGAGTGTAGGAAGAGTCAGTCTTCTTGTACTTAAGTCGGCATTGTGCCATTTCTGTTTAATTCCGATGCAATTTCTGTGTTTCATCGTCAATAAGAAGGTCCAAGGGATACTGTAAACCTGAAGTGAAGCATCGGAATCTATAACTAGTGTCACAGGAATGGTTCAAAACAGAGACAGTAAGAAGAGTCAGTCTTCTTGTACTTGAGTCGACATTGTGCTCATTTAATTTATTTCCGATGCAATGTATGTGTTTCATCGTCAATAAGAAGGTCAGAGGGATACAGTAAACCTGAAGTGAAGTACCGGAATCTATAACTAGTGTCACAGGAATGGTTCAAAACATAGACAGTAAGAAGAGTCAGTCTTCTTGTACTTGAGTCGACATTGTGCTCATTTTATTTAATTCCGATGCAATGTATGTGTTTCATCGTCAATAAGAAGGTCAGAGGGATACAGTAAACCTGAAGTGAAGTACCGGAATCTATAACTAGTGTCACAGGAATGGTACAAAACATAGGAAGTAGGAAGAGTCAGTCTTCTTGTACTTAAGTCGGCATTGTGACTTTCCTATTTAATTCCGATGCAATTTCTGTGTTTCATCGTCAATACGAAGGTCAGAGGGATACAGTAAACCTGAAGTGAGGCATCGGAATCTATAACTAGTGTCACAGGAGTTGTTCAAAACATAGACAGTAGGAAGAGTCAGACTTCTTGTACTTAAGTCGGCATTGTGCCTTTTGTATTTAATTCCGATGCAATTTCTGTGTTTCACCGTCAATAAGAAGGTCAGAAGGACACAGTAAACCTGAAGTGAAGCATCAGAATCCATAACTAGTGTCACAGGATTGGTTTAGAACATAGACTGTAGGAAGAGTCAGACTACTTGTACTTAAGTCGGCATTGTGCCTTTTGTATTTAATTCCGATGCAATTTCTGTGTTTGTTCGTCAATGAGAAGGTCCAAGGGATACAGTAAACCTGAAGTGGGGCATCGGAATCTATAACTAGTGCTACAGGAATGGTTCAAAACATAGTCAGAAAGAAGAGTCAGTCTTCTCGTACTTAAATCGGCATTGTGCCTTTTGTATTTAATTCCGATTCAATTTCTGTGTTTCACCGCCAATAAGAAGGTAAGAGGGATTCAGTAAACTTGAAGCATCAGAATCCATAACTAGTGCCACAGGATTGGTTCAAAACATAGACAGTAAGAAGAGTCAGTCTACTTGTAGTTAAGTCGGCATTGTGCCTTTTGTATTTAATTCCGATGCAATATCTGTGTTTCATCGTCAATAAGAAGGTCCAAGGGATACTGTAAACCGGAAGTGAAGCATCGGAATCTATAACTAGTGTCACAGGAATGGTTCAAAACATAGACAGTAAGAAGAGTCAGTCTTCTTGTACTTGAGTCGACATTGTGCTCATTTTATTTAATTCCGATGCAATGTATGTGTTTCATCGTCAATAAGAAGGTCAGAGGGATACAGTAAACCTGAAGTGAAGTACCGGAATCTATAACTAGTGTCACAGGAATGGTTCAAATCATAGACAGTAAGATGAGTCAGTCTTCTTGTACTTAAGTCAGCGTTGTGCATTTTCTATTTAATTCCGATTCAATTTCTGTGTCTCATCGTCAATAAGAAGGTCAGAGGGATACAGTAAACCTGATGTGAAGCATCGGATTCTGTAACTAGTGTCACAGGAATGCTTCAAAACATAGACAGTAGGAAGAGTCAGTCCTCTTGTACTTGAGTCTTCATTGTGCCTTTTGTATTTAATTCCGATGCAATTTCTGTGTTTCATCTTCAATAAGAAGGTCAGAGGGATACAGTTAACATGAAGTGAAGCATCGGAATCTATAAGTAGTGTCACAGGAATGGTTCAAAACATAGTCACTAAGAAGAGTCAGTCTTCTTGTACTTAAGTCGGCATTGTGCCTTCTCTATTTAATTCCGATGCAATTTCTGTGTTTCATCGTCAATAAGAAGGTCCAATTGATGCAGTACACCTCAAGTGAAGCATCGGAATCTATAACTAGTGTCACAGGAATGGTTCAAGACATAGACAGTAAGAAGAGTCAGTCTTCTTGTACTTAAGTCGGCATTGTGCCTTTCGTATTTAATTCCGATGCAATTTCTGTGTTTCTTCGTCAATAAAAAGGTCCAAGGGATGTAGTTAGCCTGCAGTGAAGCATCGGAAGCTATAACTAGAGTCACAGGATCGGTTGAAAACATAGACAGTATGAAGAGTCAGTCTTCTTGTACTTAAGTCGGCATTGTGCCTTTTCTATTTAATTCCGATGCAATTTCTGTGGTTCATCATCAATAAGAAGGTCAGAGGGATACAGTAAACCTGAAGTGAAGCAACGGAGTCTATAACTAGTGTCACAGGGATGGTTCAAAACATAGACAGTAGGAAGAGTAAGACTACTTGTACTTAAGTCGGTATTGTGCCTTTTGTATTTAATTCCGATGCAATTTCTGTGTTTCATCGTCAATAAGAAGTTCCGAGGATTACAGTAAACCTGAAGTGAGGCATCGGAATCTATAACTAGTGTCACAGGAATGGTTCAAAACATAGTCAGTAAGAAGAGTCAGTCTTCTTGTACTTAAGTCGGCATTGTGCCTATTCTATTTAATTCCGATGCAATTTCTGTGTTTCATCCTCAATACGAAGGTCCAATGGATGCAGTACACCTCACGTGAAGCATCGGAATCTATAACTAGTGTCACAGTAATGGTTCAAAACATAGAGAGTAGGAAGAGTCAGTCTTCTTGTTCTTAAGTCGGCATTGTGCCATTTCTATTTAATTCCTATGCAATTTCTGTGTTTCGTCGTCAATTAGAAGGTCAGAGGGACACAGTAAACCTGAAGTGAAGCATCAAAATCTATATCTGCTGTCTCAGGAATGGTTCAAAACATAGACAGTAAGAAGAGTCAGTCTACTTGTACTTAAGTCGGCATTGTGCTTTTGTATATAATACCGTTGCAATTTCTGTGTTTAATCGTCAATAACAATGTCCAAGAGATACAGTACACCTGTAGTGAAGCTTCGGAACCTATAACTAGTGTCACAGGAATGGTTCAAATCATAGACAGTAAGATGAGTCAGTCTTCTTGTACTTAAGTCAGCTTTGTGCATTTTCTATTTAATTCCTATGCAATTTCTGTGTCTCATCGTCAATAAGAAGGTCAGAGGGATACAGTAAACTTGATGTGAAGCATCGGATTCTATAACTAATGTCACAGGAATGGTTCAAAACATAGTCAGTAAGATGAGTCATTCTTCTTGTACTTGAGTCAGCTTTGTGCCTTTTCTATTTAATTCCGATGCAATTTCTGTGTTTCATCGGCAATAAGAAGGTCAGAGGGATACAGTAAATCTGAAGTGAGGCATCATAATCTCTAACTAGTGTCACTGGAATGGTTCAAAACATAGTCAGTAAGATGAGTCATTCTTCTTGTACTTGAGTCAGCTTTGTGCCTTTTCTATTTAATTCCGATGCAATTTCTGTGTTTCATCGTCAATAAGAAGGTCAGAGGTATACAGTAAACCTGAAGTGAGGCATCGGAAGATATAACTAGTGTCACAGGAATGGTTCAAAACATAGTCAGTAAGATGAGTGATTCTTCTTGTACTTAAGTCGGCATTGTGCCTATTCTATTTAATTCCGATGCAATTTCTGTGTTTCATCGTCAATAAGAAGGTCCAATTGATGCAGTACACCTCAAGTGAAGCATCGGAGTCTATAACTAGTGTCACAGAAATGGTTCAAAACATAGACAGTAGGAAGAGTCAGTCTTCTTGTTCTTAAGTCGGCATTGTGCGTTTTGTATTTAATTCCTATGCAATTTCTGTGTTTCGCCGTCAATTAGAAGGTCAGAGGGACACAGTAAACCTGAAGTGAAGCATCAAAATCTATAACTAGTGTCACAGGAATGTTTCAAATCATAGGCAGTAGGAAGAGTCAGTCTTCTTGTACTTGAGTCGGCATTGTGCCTTTTGCATTTAATTCCGATGCAATTTCTGTGTCTAATCGTCAATAAGAAGGTCAGAGGGAACAGTTAACCTGAAGTGAAGCTTCGGAATCTATAACTAGTGTCACAGGAATGGTTCAAACCATTGAGTGTAGGAAGAGTCAGTCTTCTTGTACTTAAGTCGGCATTATGCCTTTTCTATTTAATTCCGATGCAATTTCTGTGTTTCATCTTTAATAAGAAGGTCAGAGGGATACAGTAAACCTGAAGTGAAGCATCGGAAACTATAACTAGTGTCACAGAAATGGTTCACATCATAGACAGTAGGAAGAGTCAGTCTTCTTGTACTTGAGTCGGCATTGTGCCTTTTGTATTTAATTCCGATGCAATTTCTGTGTTTCATCGTCAATAAGAAGGTCGGAGGGATACAGTAAACCTCAAGTGAATCATCGGAATCTATAACTAGTGTCACAGAAATGGTTCAAAACATAGAGAGTAGGAAGATTCAGTCTTCTTGTCCTTAAGTCGGCATTGTGCCTTTTGTATTTAATTCCTATGCAATTTCTGTGTTTCGTCGTCAATTAGAAGGTCAGAGGGACACAGTAAACCTGAAGTGAAGCATCAAAATCTATAACTGGTGTCACAGGAATGGTTCAAAACATAGACAGTAAGAAGAGTCAGTCTACTTGTACTTAAGTCGGCATTGTGCTTTTGTATATAATACCGTTGCAATTTCTGTGTTTAATCGTCAATAACAATGTCCAAGAGATACAGTACACCTGTAGTGAAGCTTCGGAACCTATAACTAGTGTCACAGGAATGGTTCAAATCATAGACAGTAAGATGAGTCAGACTTCTTGTACCTAAGTCAGCTTTGTGCATTTTCTATTTAATTCCTATGCAATTTCTGTGTCTCATCGTCAATAAGAAGGTCAGAGGGATACAGTAAACTTGATGTGAAGCATCGGATTCTATAACTAGTGTCACAGGAATGCTTCAAAATATAGACAGTAGGAAGAGTCAGTCTTCTTGAACTTGAGTCGGCATTGTGCCTTTTGTATTTAATTCCGAATCAATTTCTGTGTTTCATCGTCAATAAGAAGGTCAGAGGGATACAGTTAACCTGAAGTGAAGCATCGGAATCTATAACTAGTGTCACAGGAATGGTTCAAAACATTGAGTGTAGGAAGAGTCAGTCTTCTTGTACTTAAGTCGGCATTGTGCCTTTTCTATTTAATTCCGATGCAATTTCTGTGTTTCATCGTCAATAAGAAGGTCAGAGGGATACAGTAAATCTGAAGTGAGGCATCATAATCTCTAACTAGTGTCACTGGAATGGTTCAAAACATAGACAGTAAGAAGAGTCAGTCTTCTTGTACTTGAGTCGGCATTGCGCCTTTTGTATTTAATTCCGATGCAATTTCTGTGTTTCATCGTCAATAAGAGGGTCAGAGGGATACAGTAAACCTGAAATGAAGAATCGGAAACTATACCTAGTGTCACAGGAATGGTTCAAAGCATAGAAAGTAGGAAGAGTCAGTCGTCTTGTACTTAAGTCGGCATTGTGCATTTTCTATTTAATTCCGATGCAATTTCTGTGTTTCATCGTCAATAAGAAGGTCAGAGGGATACAGTAAACCTGAAGTGAGGCATCGGAATATATAACTAGTGTCACAGGAATGGTTCAAAACATAGTCAGTAAGATGAGTCGGTCTTCTTGTACTTAAGTCGGCATTGTGCCTATTCTATTTAATTCCGATGCAATTTCTGTGTTTCATCGTCAATAAGAAGGTCCAATGGATGCAGTACACCTCAAGTGAAGCATCGGAGTCTATAACTAGTGTCACAGAAATGGTTCAAAACATAGACAGTAAGAAGAGTCAGTCTTCTTGTTCTTAAGTCGGCATTGTGCGTTTTGTATTTAATTCCTATGCAATTTCTGTGTTCCGCCGTCAATTAGAAGGTCAGAGGGACACAGTAAACCTGAAGTGAAGCATCAAAATCTATAACTAGTGTCACAGGAATGTTTCAAATCATAGGCAGTAGGAAGAGTCAGTCTTCTTGTACTTGAGTCGGCATTGTGCCTTTTGCATTTAATTCCGATGCAATTTCTGTGTCTAATCGTCAATAAGAAGGTCAGAGGGAAACAGTTAACCTGAAGTGAAGCTTCGGAATCTATAACTAGTGTCACAGGAATGGTGCAAACCATTGAGTGTAGGAAGAGTCAGTCTTCTTGTACTTAAGTCGGCATTGTGCCTTTTCTATTTAATTCCGATGCAATTTCTGTGTTTCATCTTTAATAAGAAGGTCAGAGGGATACAGTAAACCTGAAGTGACGCATCGGAAACTATAACTAGTGTCACAGAAATGGTTCACATCATAGACAGTAGGAAGAGTCAGCCTTCTTGTACTTGAGTCGGCATTGTGCCTTTTGTATTTAATTCCGATGCAATTTCTGTGTTTCATCGTCAATAAGCAGGTCGGAGGGATACAGTAAACCTCAAGTGAAGCATCGGAATCTATAACTAGTGTCACAGAAATGGTGCAAATCATAGACAGTAGAAAGAGTTAGTCTTCTTGTACTTAAGACGGCATTGTGCCTTTTGTATTTAATTCCGATGCAATATCTGTGTTTCATCGTCAATAAAAAAGTCCGAGAGATACAGTACACCTGAAGTGAAGCTTCGGAATCTATAACTAGTGTCACAGGAATGGTTCACACCATAAACAGTAAGAAGAGTCAGTCTTCTTGTACTTAAGTCAGCATTGTGCCCTTTATATTTAATTCCGATGCAATTTCTGTGTTTCATCTTCAATAAGAAGGTCAGAGGGATACAGTTAACCTGAAGTGAAGCATTGGAATCTATAACTAGTGTCACAGGAATAGTTCAAAACATTGAGTGTAGGAAGAGTCAGTCATCTTGTACTTAAGTCGGTATTGTTCCTTTTCTATTTAATTCCGATGCAATTTCTGTGTTTCATCGTCAATAACAAGGTCAGAGGGATACAGTAAATCTGAAGTGAGGCATCGGAATCCATAACTAGTGTCACAGGAATGGTTCAAGACATAGACAGTAAGAAGAGTCAGTCTTCTTGTACTTAAGTCGGCATTGTGCCTTTCGTATTTAATTCCGATGCAATTTCGGTGTTTCTTCGTCAATAAAAAAATTCCAAGGGATATAGTAAACCTGAAGTGAAGCATCGGAAGCTATAACTAGTGTCACAGGATCGGTTGAAAACATAGACAGTATGAAGAGTCAGTTTCTTGTACTTAAGTCGGCATTGTGCCATTTCAATTTAATTGCGATGCAATTTCTGTGGTTCATCATCAATAAGAACGTCAGAGGGATACAGTAAACCTGAAGTGAAGCATCGGAGTCTATAACTAGTGTCACAGGGATGGTTCAAAACATAGACAGTAGGAAGAGCCAGACTACTTGTTCTTAAGTCGGCATTGTGCTTTTTGTATTTAATTCCTATGCAATTTCTGTGTTTCGTCGTCAATTAGAAGGTCAGAGAGACACAGTAAACCTGAAGTGAAGCATCAAAATCTATAAAAAGTGTCACAGGAATGGTTCAAAACATAGACAGTAAGAAGAGTCAGTCTACTTGTACTTAAGTCGGCATTGAGCTTTTGTATATAATACCGATGCGATGTCTGTGTTTAATCGTCAATAAGAAAGTCCAAGAGATACAGTACACCTGAAGTGAAGCTTCGGAATCTATAACTAGTGTCACAGGAATGGCTCAAATCATAGACAGTAAGATGAGTCAGTCTTCTTGTACTTAAGACAGCTTTGTGCATTTTCTATTTAATTCAGATGCAATTTCTGTGTCTCATCGTCAATAAGAAGGTCAGAGGGATACAGTAAACCTGATGTGAAGCATCGGATTCTATAACTAGTGTCACAGGAATGCTTCAAAACATAGACAGTAGGAAGAGTCAGTCTTCTTGTACTTGAGTCGGCATTGTGCTTTTGTATATAATTCCGATGCAATTTCTGTGTTTAATCGTCAATAAGAAAGTCCAAGAGATACAGTACACCTGAAGTGAAGCTTCGGAATCTATAACTAGTGTCACAGGAATGGTTCAAATCATAGACAGTAAGATGAGTCAGTCTTCTTGTACTTAAGTCAGCTTTGTGCATTTTCTATTTAATTCCTATGCAATTTCTGTGTTTCATCGTCAATAAGAAGGTCAAAGGGATACAGTAAACCTGAAGTGAAGCATCGGTATCTATAACTAGTGTCACAGGAATGGTTCAAATCATAGGCAGTAGGAAGAGTCAGTCTTCTTGTACTTGAGTCGGCAATGTGCCTTTTGCATTTAATTCCGATGCAATTTCTGTGTCTAATCGTCAATAAGAAGGTCAGAGGGTACAGTAAACCTGATGTGAAGCATCAGATTCTATAACTAGTGTCACAGGAGTGTTTCAAAACACAGACAGTAGGAAGAGTCAGTCTTCTTGTACTTGAGTCGGCATTGTGCCTTTTGTATTTAATTCCGATGCAATTTCTGTGTTTCATCGTCAATAAGAAGGTCAGAGGGATACAGTAAACCTGAAGTGAAGCATCGGAATCTATAACTAGTGTCACAGGAATGGTTCAAATCATATACAGTAGGAAGAGTCAGTCTTCTTGTACTTGAGTCGGCATTGTGCCTTTTGCAGTTAATTCCGATCCAATTTTGTGTTTCATCGTCAATAAGAAGGTCCAATTGATGCAGTACACCTCAAGTGAAGCATCGGAATCTATAACTAGTGTAACTGGAATGGTTCAAAGCATAGACAGTAAGAAGAGTCAGTCTTCTTGTACTTGAGTCGGCATTGTGCCTTTTGTATTTAATATCGATGCAATTTCTGTGTTTCTTCGTCAATAAGAAGGTCCAAGGGATACAGTAAACCTGAAGTGAGGCATCGGAATCTATAACTAGTGTTACAGGAATGGTTGGAAACATAGTCAGAAAGAAGAGTCAGTCTTCTCTTACTTAAGTCGGCATTGAAACCTTTCTATTTAATTAGGATGCAATTTCTGTGTCTCATCGTCAATAAGAAGGTCAGAGGGATACAGTAAACCTGAAGTGAAGCATCGGAATCTATAACTAGTGTCACAGGAATGGTTCAAATCATATACAGTAGGAAGAGTCAGTCTTCTTGTACTTGAGTCGGCATTGTGCCTTTTGCAGTTAATTCCGATCCAATTTCTGTGTTTCATCGTCAATAAGAAGGTCCAATGGATGCAGTACACCTCAAGTGAAGTATCGGAATCTATAACTAGTGTCACAGGAATGGTTCAAGACATAGACAATAAGAAGAGTCAGTCATCTTGAACTTAAGTCGGCATTGTGCCTTTCGTATTTAATTCCGATGCAATTTCGGTGTTTCATCGTCAATAAAAAGGTCCAAGGGATACAGTAAACCTGAAGTGAAGCATCTGAATCTATAACTTGTGTCACAGAAATGGTTCAAAACATAGACAGTAAGAAGAATCAGTATTCTTGTAGTTAAGTCGGCATTGTGCCTTTTGTATTTAATTCCGATGAAATTTCTGTGATTCATCGTCGATAAGAAGGTCCAAGGGATACAGTACACCTGAAGTGAAGCATCGGAATCTATAACTAGTGTCACAGGAATGGTTCACATCATAAACAGTAAGAAGAGTCAGTCTTCTTGTACTTAAGTCAGCATTGTGCCCTTTCTATTTAATTCCGATGCAATTTCTGTGTTTCATCGTCAATAAGAAGGTCAGAGGGATACAGTAGACCTGAAGGGAAGCATCGGAAACTATAACTAGTGTCACAGGAATGGTTCAAATCATAGACAGTAGGAAGAGTCAGTCTTCTTGTACTTGAGTCGGCATTGTGCCTTTTGCATTTAATTCCGATACAATTTCTGTGTTGCTTCGTCAATAAGAAGGTCAGAGGGATACAGTAAACCTAAAGTGAAGCATCGGAATCTATAAGTAGTGTCACAGAAATGGATCAAAACATAGACAGTAGGAAGAGTCAGTCTTCTTGTACTTAAGTCGGCATTGTGCCTTTTGTATTTAATTCCGATGCAATATCTGTTTTTCATCGTCAATAAGAAGGTCGGATGGTTACAGTAAACCTGAAGTGAAGCATCGGAATCTATAACTAGTGTCACAGGAATGGTTCAAAACATAGACGGTAGGAAGAGTCAGACTACTTGTACTTAAGTCGGCATTGTGCTTTTGTATTTAATTCCGATGCAATTTCTGTGTTTCATCATCAATAAGAAGGTCCAAGGGATACATTAAACCTGAAGTGAGGCATCGGAATCCATAACTAGTGTCACAGGAATGGTTAAAAACATAGTCAGTAAGAAGAGTCAGTCTTCTTGTACTTAAGTCGGCATTGTACCTTTTCTATTTAATTAGGATGCAATTTCTGTGTCTCATCGTCAATAAGAAGGTCAGAGGGATTCAGTAAACCTGAAGTGAAGCATCTGAATCTATAACTAATGTCACAAAAATGGTTCAAATCATAGACAGTAGGAAGAGTCAGTCTTCTTGTACTTGAGTCTGCATTGTGCCTTTTGCATTTAATTCCGATCCAATTTCTGTGTTTCATCGTCAATAAGAAGGTCCAATTGATGCAGTACACCTTAAGTGAAGCATCGGAATCTATAACTACTGTCACTGGAATGGTTCAAAGCATAGACAGTAAGAAGAGTCAGTCTTCTTGTACTTGAGTCGGCATTGTGCCTTTTGTATTTAATTCCGATGCAATTTCTGTGTTTCTTCGTCAATAAAAAGGTCCAAGGGATACAGTAAACCTGAAGTGAGGCATCGGAATCTAATACTAGTGTTACAGGAATGGTTCAAAACATACTCAGAAAGAAGAGTCAGTCTTCTCTTACTTAAGTCGGCATTGTGCCCTTTCTATTTAATTAGGATGCAATTTCTGTGTCTCATCGTCAATAGGAAGGTCAGAGGGATACAGTAAACCTGAAGTGAAGCATCGGAATCTATAACTAATGTCACTAAAATGGTTCAAATCATAGACAGTAGGAAGAGTTAGTCTTCTTGTACTTGAGTCGGCATTGTGCCTTTTGCATTTAATTCCGATCCAATTTCTGTGTTTCAACGTCAATAAGAAGGTCAGAGGGATACAGTCAACCTGAAGTGAAACATCGGAATTTATAACTAGTGTCACAGAAATGGTTCAAAACATAGACAGTAGGAAGAGTCAGTCTTCTTGTCCTTAAGTCGGCATTGTGCCTTTTGTATTTAATTCCGATGTAATATCTGTGTCTCACCGTCAATAAGAAGGTCAGATGGTTACAGTAAACCTGAAGTGAAGCATCGGAATCTATAACTAGTGTCACAGGAATGGTTCAAAGCGTAGACAGTAGGAAGAGTCAGACTTCTTGTACGTAAGTCGGCACTGTGCCTTTTGTATTTAATTCCGATGCAACTTCTGTGTTTCATCGTCAATAAGAAGGTCTGAGTAATACAGTAAACCTGAAGTGAGGCATCGGAATCTATAACTAGTGTCACAGGAATGGTTCAAAACATAGTAAGAAGAGTCAGTCTTCTTGTACTTAAGTCGGCATTGTGCCTATTCTATTTAATTCCGATGCAATTTCTGTGTTTCATCGTCAATAAGAAGGTCCAAATAATGCAGTACACCCCAAGTGAAGCATCGGAATCTATAACTAGTGTCACAGGAATGGTTCAGGACATAGACAGTAAGAAGAGTCAGTCTTCTTGTACTTAAGTCGGCATTGTGCCTTTCGTATTTAATTCCAATGCAATTTCGGTGTTTCATCGTCAATAAAAATGTAAAAGGGATACAGTAAACCTGAGTGAAGCATCGGAAGCTATAACTAGTGTCACAGGATCGGTTCAAAACATAGACAGTATGAAGAGTCAGTCTTCTTGAACTTAAGTCGGCATTGTGCCTTTTCTATTTAGTCCGATGCAATTTCTGTGGTTCATCATCAATAAGAAGGTCCAAGGGATACAGTAAACCTGAAGTGAAGCATCGGAATCTGTAACTAGCGTCACAGGAATGGTTCAAATCATAGACAGTAAGAAGAGTCAGTCTTCTTGTACTTAAGTCGGCATTGTGCCTGTCGTATTTAATTCCGATGCAATTTCGGTGTTTCTTCGACAATAAAAAGGTCCAAGGGATACAGTAAACCTGAAGTAAAGCATCGGAAGCTATAACTAGTGTCGCAGGATCGGTTGAAAACATAGACAGTATGAAGAGTCAGTCTTCTTGTACTTAAGTCGGCATTGTGCCTTTTCTATTTAATTCCGATGCAATTTCTGTGTTTCATCGTCAATAAGAAGGTCAGAGGGATACAGCAAACCTGAAGTGAAGTATCGGAATCTATAACTAGTGTCACAGGAATTTTTCATAACATAGACATTAGGAAGAGTCAGTCTCCTTGTAAATAAGCCGGCATTGTGCCTTTGGTATTTAATTCCGATTCCATTTCTGTGTTTCATCATCAATAAAAAGGACGAAGTGATGCAGTACACCTGAAGTGAAGCATCGGAACCTATAACTAGTGTCACAGGAATGGTTCAAAACATAGACAGTAAGAAGAGTCAGTCGTCTTGTACTTAAGTCGGCATTGTGCCTTTCGTATTTAATTCCGATGCAATTTCGGTGTTTCATCGTCAATAAAAAGGTCCAAGGATACAGTAAACCTGAAGTGAAGCATCGGAAGCTATAACTAGTGTCACAGGATCGGTTCAAAACATAGACAGTATGGAGAGACAGTCTTCTTGTACTTAAGTCGGCATTGTGCCTTTTCTATTTCATTCCGATGCAATAACTGTGTTCCATCGTCAATACGATGGTCAGAGGGACACAGTAAACCTGAAGTGAAGCATCGGAATCTATAACTAGTGTCACAGGAATGGTTCAAAGCATAGTCAGTAAGAAGAGTCAGTCTTCTTGTACTTAAAACGGCATTCTGACTTTTGTATTTAATTCCGATGCAATTTCTGTGTTTCATCGGCAATAAGAAGGTCCAAGGGATACAGTAAACCTGAAGTGAAGCATCGCAATCTATAACTAGTGTCACAGGAACGGTTCAAGACATAGTCAGTAAGAAGAGTCAGTCTTCTTGTACTTAAGTCGGCATTGTGCCTTTTCTGTTTAATTCCGATGCAATTTCTGTGTTTCATCGTCAATAAGAAGGTCAGAGGTATACAGTAAACCTGAAGTGAAGCATCGGAATCTATAACTAGTGTAACAGGAATGGTTCAAAACATAGACAGTAGGAAGAGTCAGTCTTCTTCTACTTAAGTCGGCATTGTGCCATTTCTATTTAATTCCGATGCAATTTCTGTGTTTCGTGGTCAATAAAAAGGACCAAGGGATACAGTAAATCTGAAGTGAAGCATCGGAATCTATAACTAGTGTCACAGAAATTGTTCAAAGCATAGACAGTATGAAGAGTCAGTCTTCTTGTACTTGAGTCGGCTTTGTGCGTTTTGTATTTAATTCCGATGCCATTTCTGTGGTTCATCGTCAATAAGAATGTCCAAGGGATACAGTACACCTGAAGGGAAGCATCGGAATCTATGACTAGTGTCACAGGAATAGTTCAAATCATAAACAGTAAGAAGAGTCAGTCTTCTTGCACTTATGTCAGCATTGTGCTCTTTCTATTTAATTCCGATGCAATTTCTGTGTTTCATCGTCAATACGAACGTCAGAGGGATACAGTAAACCTGAAGTGAAGAATCGGAATCTATAACTAGTTTCACAGGAATGGTTCAAATCATAGGCAGTAGGAAGAGTCAGTCTTCTTGTACTTGAGTCGGCATTGTGCCTTTTGCATTTAATTCCGATGCAATTTCTGTGTTTCATCGTCAATAAGAAGGTCAGAGGTATACAGTAAACCTGAAGTGAAGCATCGGAATCTTTAACTAGTGTCACAGGAATGGTACAAAACATAGACAGTAGGAAGAGTCAGTCTTCTTGTACTTAAGTCGGCATTGTGACTTATGTAATTAATTCCGATGCAATATCTGTGTTTCATAGTCAATAAGAAGGTCAGATGGATACAGTGAACCTGAAGTGAAGATACGGAATCTATAACTAGTGTCACAGAAATGGTTTTAAACTTAGACAGTAAGAAGAGTCAGTCTTCTTGTACTTAAGTCGGCATTCTGCCTTTCGAATTTAATTCCGATGCAATTTCGGTGTTTCATCGTCAATAAGAAGGTCCAAGGGATACAGGAAACCTGAAGTGAAGCATCAGAAGCTATAACTTGTGTCACAGTATCAGTTCAAAACATAGATAGTAAGATGAGTCAGTCTTATTGTACTTAAGTCGGCATTGTGCCTTTTGTATTTAATTCCGATTTAATTTCTGTGTTTCATCGTCAATAAGAAGGTCAGAGGGATACAGTAAACCTGAAGTGAAGCATCGGAATCTATAACTAGTGTCACAAGAATGGTTCAAAACATAGACAGTAGGAAGGGTCAGACTACTTGTACTTAAGTCGGCATTGTGCCTTTTCTAATTAATTCCGATGCAATTTCTGTGTTTCATCTTCAATAGGAAGGTCAGACGGGTACAGTAAACCTGAAGTCAAACATCGGAATCTATAACTAGTGTCACAGGAATGGTTGAAAACATAGACAGTAAGAAGAGTCACTCTTCTTGTACTTATGTCGGCAATGTGCCTCTCTACTTAATTCCGATGCAATTTCTGTGTTTCGTCGTCAATAAGAAGGTCAGAGGGATGCAGTACACCTGAAGTGAAGCATCGGAATCTATAACTAGTGTCACAGAAAGGTTCAAAATATAGAGAGTAGGAAGAGTAGTCTTCTTGTACTTATGTCGGCATTGTGCCTTTTCTATTTCATTCCGATGCAATTTCTGTGTTTCGTAGTCAATAAGAAGGTCCAAGGGATACAGTAAACCTGAAGTGAAGCATCGGAATCTATAACTAGTGTCACAGGAATGGTTCAAATCATAGACAATAAGATGAGTCAAACCTCTTGTACTTAAGTCAGCATTGTGCCTTTTCTTTTTAATTTCGATGCAATTTCTGTGTTTCATCGTCAATAAGAAGGTCCTAGTGATACAGTAAATCTGAAGGGAAGCATCGGAATCTATAACTAGTGTCACAAGAACGGTTCAAAACATAGACAGTAGGAAGAGTCAGACTAATTGTACTTAAGTCGGCATTGTGCCTTTTCTAATTAATTCCGATGCAATGTCTGTGTTTCATCTTCAATAGGAAGGTCAGAGGGGTACAGTAAACCTGAAATCAAACATCGGAATCTATAACTAGTGTCACAGGAATGGTTCAAATCATAGACAGTAAGAAGAGTCAGTCTTCTTGTACTTATGTCGGCAATGTGCCTCTCTACTTAATTCCGATGCAATTTCTGTGTTTCGTCGTCAATAAGAAGGTCAGAGGGATACAGGAAACCTGAAGTGAAGCATCGGAATCTATAACTAGGGTCACAGGAATGGTTCACAACATAGACAGTAATAAGAGTCAGTCTTCTTGTACTTAAGTCGGGATTGTGCCTTTTGCATTTAATTCCTATGCCATTTCTGTGTTTCATCGTCAATAAGAAGGTCAGAGGGATACAGTAAACCTGAAGTGAGGCATCGGAATCTATATCCAGTGTCACAGGAATGGTTCAAAACATAGACAGTAGGAGGAGTCAGTCTTCTTGTACTTAAGTCGGCATTGTGCCTTTTCTATTTATATCCGATGCAATTTCTGTGTTTCATCGTCAATACGAATGTCAGAGGGAAACAGTAAACCAGAAGTGAAGCATCGGAATCTTTAACTAGTGTCACAGGAATGGTTAAAACATAGACAATAGGAAGGGTCAATCTTCTTTTACTCAAGTCGGCATTGTGCTTTTTCTATTCAACTCCGATGCAATTTCTGTTTATCGTAGTCAATATGAAGGTCCAAGTGATACAGTAAACCTGAAGTGAAGCATCGGAAGCTATAACTAGTGTCACAGGAAGGGTTCAAAACATAGACAGTAGGAAGAGTCTGTTTTCTTGTACTTGAGTCGGCATTTTTCCTTTTGTATTTAATTCCGATGCAATTTCTGTGTATCATCGTCAATAAGAAGGTCAGAGGGATACAGTAAACCTGAAGTGAAGCATCGGAATCTATAACTAGTGTCACAGGAATTGTTCAAAACATAGACAGTAGGAAGAGTCAGTCGTCTTGTACTTAAGTCGGCATTGTGCCTTTTCTATTTAATTCCGATGCCATGTCTGTGTTTCATCTTCAATAGGAAGGTCAGAGGGGTACAGTAAAACTGAAGTCAAACATCGGAATCCATAACTAGTGTCACAGGAATGGTTCAAAACATAGACAGTAAGAAGAGTCAGTCTTCTTGTACTTATGTCGGCATTGTGCCTTTTCTATTTCATTCCGATGCCATTTCGGTGTTTCATCGTCAATACGAACGTCAGAGGGATACAGTAAACCTGAAGTGAAGAATCGGAATCTATAACTAGTTTCACAGGAATGGTTCAAATCATAGGCAGTAGGAAGAGTCAGTCTTCTTGTACTTGAGTCGGCATTGTGCCTTTTGCATTTAATTCCGATGCAATTTCTGTGTTTCATCGTCAATAAGAAGGTCAGAGGGATACAGCAAACCTGAAGTGAAGCATCGTAAGCTATAACTAGTGTCACAGGAATTTTTCATAACATAGACACTAGGAAGAGTCAGACTTCTTGTACTTAAGCCGGCATTGTGCATTTTGTATTTAATTCCGATTCCATTTCTGTGTTTCATCATCAATAAAAGGAACGAAGGGATGCAGTACACCTGAAGTGAAGCATCGGAATCTATAACTAGTGTCACAGGAATGGTTCAAAACATAGACAGTAAGAAGAGTCAGTCGTCTTGTACTTAAGTCGGCATTGTGCCTTTCGTATTTAATTCCGATGCAGTTTCGGTGTTTCATCGTCAATAAAAAGGTCCAAGGGATACAGTAAACCTGAAGTGAAGCATCGGAAGCTATAACTTGTGTCACACGATCTGTTCAAAACATAGACAGTATGGAGAGACAGTCTTCTTGTACTTAAGTCGGCATTGTGCCTTTTCTATTTCATTCCGATGCAATAACTGTGTTCCATCGTCAATAAGATGGTCAGAGGGACGCAGTAAACCTGAAGTGAAGCATCGGAATCTATAACTAGTGTCACAGGAATGGTTCAAAGCATAGTCAGTAAGAAGAGTCACTCTTCTTGTACTTAAAACGGCATTCTGCCTTTTGGATTTAATTCCGATGCAATTTCTGTGTTTCATCGGCAATAAGAAGGTCCAACGGATACAGTAAACCTGAAGTGAAGCATCGCAATCTATAACTAGTGTCACAGGAACGGTTCAAAACATAGTCAGTAAGAAGAGTCAGTCTTCTTTTACTTAAGTCGGCATTGTGCCTTTTCTGTTTAATTCCGATGCAATTTCTGTGTTTCATCGTCAATAAGAAGGTCAGATGTATACAGTAAACCTGAAGTGAAGCATCGGAATCTATAACTAGTGTAACAGGAATCGTTCAATACATAGACAGTAGGAAGAGTCAGTCTTCTTCTACTTAAATCGGCATTGTGCCTTTTCTATTTAATTCCGATGCAATTTCTGTGTTTCGTGGTCAACAAAAAGGTCCAAGGGATACAGTAAATCTGAAGTGAAGCATCGGAATCTATAACTAGTGTCACAGAAATTGTT
Source organism: Schistocerca piceifrons (assembly GCF_021461385.2). Classification (NCBI taxonomy): domain Eukaryota; kingdom Metazoa; phylum Arthropoda; class Insecta; order Orthoptera; family Acrididae; genus Schistocerca; species Schistocerca piceifrons. Next base: position 20,498 of record NW_025727817.1, on the reverse strand, counting down.
CAAAGCATAGACAGTATGAAGAGTCAGTCTTCTTGTACTTGAGTCGGCTTTGTGCGTTTTGTATTTAATTCCGATGCCATTTCTGTGATTCATCGTCAATAGGAAGGTCAGATGGATACAGTGAACCTGAAGTGAAGAATCGGAATCTATAACTAGTGTCACAGAAATTGTTTTAAACTTAGACAGTAAGAAGAGTCACTCTTCTTGTACTTAAGTCGGCATTGTGCCTTTCGTATTTAATTCCGATGCAATTTCGGTGTTTCATCGTCAATAAGTAGGTCCAAGGGATACAGGAAACCTGAAGTGAAGCATCAGAAGCTATAACTAGTGTCACAGGATCAGTTCAAAACATAGACAGTAAGATGAGTCTGTCTTCATGTACTTAAGTCGGCATTGTGCCTTTTGTATTTAATTCTGATTTAATTTCTGTGTTTCATCGTCAATAAGAAGGTCAGAGGGATACAGTAAACCTGAAGTGAAGCATCGGAATCTATAACTAGTGTCACAGGAATGGTTCAAATCATAGACAGTAAGATGAGTCAATGCTCTTGTATTTAAGTCAGCATTGTGCTTTTTCTATTTAATTTCGATGCAATTTCTGTGTTTCATCGTCAATAAGATGGTCCAAGTGATACAGTAAACCTGAAGTGAAGCATCGGAATCTATAACTAGTGTCACAAGAACGGTTCAAAACATAGACAGTAGGAAGAGTCAGACTACTTGTACTTAAGTCGGCATTGTGCCTTTTCTAATTAATTCCGATGCAATTTTTGTGTTTCATCTTCAACAGGAAGGTCAGAGGGGTACAGTAAACCTGAAGTCAAACATTGGAATCTATAACTAGTGTCACAGGCATGGTTCAAAACATAGACAGTAAGAAGAGTCAGTCTTCTTGTACTTAAGTCGGCATTGTGCCTTTTGTATTTAATTCCGATGCAATTTCTGTGTTTCATCGTCAATAAGAAGGTCAGAGGGATATAGTAAACCTGAAGTGAAGCGTCGGAACCTATAACTAGTGTCACAGGAATGGTTCAAAACATAGACTGTAGGAAGAGTCAGTCTTCTTGTACTTATGTCGGCATTGTGCCTTTTCTATTTCATTCCGATGCCATTTCGGTGTTTCATCGTCAATAAGATGGTCAGAGAGATACAGTAAACCTTAAGTGAAGCATCGGAATCTATAACTAGTGTCACAGGAATGGTTCATAACATAGATAGTAGGAAGAGTCAGTCTTCTTGTACTTAAGTCGGCATTGTGCCTTTTAATTGAATTCCGATGCAATTTCTTTGTTTCATCGTCAATAAGAAGGTCAGAGGGATACCGTAAACCTGAAGTGAAGCATCGGAATCTATAACTAGTGTCACAGGAATGGTTCAAATCATAGACAGTAAGATGAGTCAGTCTTCTTGTACTTCAGTCAGCATTGTGCCTTTTCTATTTAATTTCGACGCAATTTCTGTGTTTCATCGTCAATAAGAAGGTCAGAGGGATACAGTAAACCTGAAGTGTAGCATCGGAGTCTATAACTAGTGTCACAGGAATGGTTCAAACCATAGACAGTAGGAAGGGTCATTCATTTTTACTCAAGTCGGCAGTGTGCCTTTTCTATTTACTTCCGATGCAATTTCTGTGTTTCGTAGTCAATATGAAGGTCCAAGGGATACAGTAAACCTGAAGTGAAGCATCGGAATCTATAACTAGTGTCACAAGAATGGTTCAAAACATAGACAGTAAGAAGAGTCGGTCCTCTTGTACTGAAGTCAGAATTGTGCTTTTTGTATCTAATTCAGATGCAATTTCTGTGTTTCATCGTCAATACGAAGGTCAGAGAGATACAGTAAACCTGAGGTGAAGCATCGGAATCTATAACTAGTGTCACAGGAATGGTTCAAACATAGACCGTAGGAAGAGTCAGTCTTCTTGTTCTTTAGTCGGCATTGTGCCTCTTCTACTTAATTCCGATGCAACTTCTGTGTTTCGTCGTCAGTAAGAAGGTCAGAGGCATACAGTAAACCTGAAGTGAAGCATCGGAATCTATAACTAGGGTCACAGGAATGGTTCAAAACATAGACAGTAATAAGAGTCAGTCTTCTTGTACTTAAGTCGGCATTGTGCCTTTTGTATTTAATTCCTATGCAATTTCTGTTTTTCATCGTCAATAAGAGGGTCAGAGGGATACAGTAAACCTGAAGTGAAGCATCGGAATCTACAACCAGTGTCACAGGAATGGTTCAAAACATAGACAGTAGGAAGAGTCATTCTTCTTGTACACAAGTCGGCATTGTGACTTTCGTATTTAATTCCGATGCAATTTCTGTGTTTCATCGTCAATAAGAAGGTCAGAGGGATACAGTAAACCTGAAGTGAAGCATCGGAATCTATAACTAGTGTCACAGAAATGGTTCAAAACATAGACAGTAGGAAGAGTCAGACTACTTGTACTTAAGTCGGCATTGTGCCTTTTGTATTTAATTCCGATGCAATTTGTCTGTTTCATCGTCAATAAGATGGTCCAGGGGATACAGTAAACCTGAAGTGAGGCATCGGAATCTATAACTAGTGTCACGGGAATGGTTCAAAACATAGTCAGTAAGAGGAGTCAGTCTTCTTGTACTTAAGTCGGCATTGTGCCTTTTGTATTTACTTCCGATGCAATTTCTGTGTCTCTTCGTCAATAAGAAGGTCCAAGGGATACAGTAAACCTGAAGTGAAGCATCGGAATCTATAACTAGTGTCACAGGAATGCTTCAAAACATAGACAGTAATAAGAGTAAATCTTCTTGTACTTAAGTCAGCATTGTGCCTTTTGTATTTAATTCCGATGCAATTTCTGTGTTTCATCATCAATAAGAAGGTCACAGGGATACAGTAAACCTGACGTGAAGCATAGGAATCTATAACTAGTGTCACAGAATGGTTCGAAATATAGAGAGTCGGAAGAGTCAGTCTTCTTGTACTTAAGTCGGCATTGTGCCTTTTGTATTTAATTCCGATGCAATTTCTGTGTTTCGTAGTCAATAAGAAGGTCCAAGGGATACAGTAAACCAAAGTGAAGCATAGGAATCTATTACTAGTGTCACAGGAATGGTTCAAAACATAGACAGTAAGAAGAGTCGGTTCTCTTGTACTGAAGTCGGCATTGTGTTTTTTGAATCTAATTCAGATGCAATTTCTGTTTTCATCGTCAATAAGAAGGTCAGAGAGATACAGTAAACCTGAGGTGAAGCATCGTAATCTAAAACTAGTGTCACAGGAATTGTTCAAAACATAGACTGTAGGAAGAGTCAGTCTTCTTGTACTTAAGTCGGCATTGTGCCTCTTCTACTTAATTCCGATGTAATTTCTGTGTTTCGTCGTCATTAAGAAGGTCAGAGGGATACAGTAAACCTCAAGTGAAGCATCGGAATGAATAACTAGGGTCACAGGAATGGTTCACAACATAGACAGCAACAAGAGTCAGTCTTCTTGTACTTAAGTCGGGATTGTGCCATTTGCATTTAATTCCTATGCAATTTCTGTGTTTCATCGTCAATAAGAAGGTCAGAGGGATACAGTTAACCTGAAGTGAAGCATCGGAATCTATAACCAGTGTTACAGGAAAGGTTCAAAACATAGACAGTAGGAAGAGTCAAACTTCTTGTACTTAAGTCGGCATTGTGCCTTTTCTATTTAATTCCGATGCAATTTGTGTGTTTCATCGTCAATACGAAGGTCAGAGGGATACAGTAAACCTGAAGTGGAGCATCGGAATCTATAACTAGTGTCACAGGAATGGTTCAAAACATAGTCAGTAAGAAGAGTCAGTCTTCTTGTACTTAAGTTGGCATTGTGCCTTTTTATTGAATTCCAATGCAATTTCTGTGTTTCATCGTCAGTAAGAAGGTCAGAGGGATACAGTAAACCTGAAGTGAAGCATCGGAATCTATAACTAGTGTCACAGGAATGGTTCAAAACACAGTCAGTAAGAAGAGTCAGTCTTCTTGTACTTAAGTCGGCATTGTACCTTTTGTATTTAACTCCGACGCAATTTCTGTGTTTCATCGTCAATAAGAAAGTACAAGGGATACAGTACACCTGAAGTGAAGCATCGGAAACTCTAACTAGTGTCACAGAAATGGTTCAAATCATAGACAGTAAGATGAGTCAGTCTTCTTGTACTTAAGGCAGCATTGTGCATTTTCTATTTAATTCGGATGCAATTTCTGTGTTTCATCGTCAATAAGAAGGTCAGAGGGATACAGTAAACCTGAAGTGAAGCATCGGAATCTATAACTAGTGTCACAGGAATGGTTCAAAACGTAGACAGTAGGAAGAGTCAGTCTTCCTGTACTTGAGTCGGCATTGTGCCCTTTGTATTTAATTCCGATGCAATTTCTGTACTTCATCGTCAATAAGAAGGCCAGAGGGATACAGTAAACCTGAAGTGAAGCATCGGAATCTATAACTAGTGTCACAGGAATGGTTCAAAACATAGACAGTAGGAAGAGTCAGACTACTTGTACTTAAGTCGGCATTGTGCATTTTGTATTTAATTCCGATGCAATTTGTGTGTTTCATCGTCAATAAGAAGGTCCAAGGGTTACAGTAAACCTGAAGTGAGGCAACGGAATCTATAACTAGTGTCACGGGAATGGTTCAAAACATAGTCAGTAATAAGAGTCAGTCTTCTTGTACTTAAGTCGGCATTGTGCCTTTTCTATTTAATTCCGATGCAATAACTGTGTTCCATCTTAAATAAGAAGGTCAGAGGGACACAGTAAACCTGAAGTGAAGCATCGGAAGCTATAACTAGTGTCACAGGATCGGTTCAAAACATAGACAGTATGGAGAGACAGTCTTCTTGTACTTAAGTCGGCATTGTGCCCTATCTATTTCATTCCGATGCAATAACTGTGTTCCATCGTCAATAAGAATGTCAGAGGGACACAGTAAACCTGAAGTGAAGCATCGGAATCTATAACTAGTGTCAAAGGAATGGTTCAAAGCATAGTCAGTAAGAAGAGTCAGTCTTCTTGTACTTAAAACCGCATTCTGCCTTTTGTATTTAATTCCGATGCAATTTCTGTGTTTCATCGGCAATAAGAAGGTCCAAGGGATACAGTAAACCTGAAGTGAAGCATCGCAATCTATAACTAGTGTCACAGGAACGGTTCAAAACATAGTCAGTAAGAAGAGTCAGTCTTCTTGTACTTAAGTCGGCATTGTGCCTTTTCTATTTAATTCCGATGCAATTTCTGTGTTTCATCGTCAATAAGAAGGTCAGAGGTATACAGTAAACCTGAAGTGAAGCATCGGAATCTATAACTATTGTAACAGGAATGGTTCAAAACATAGACAGTAGGAAGAGTCCGTCTTCTTCTACTTAAGTCGGCATTGTGCATTTTCTATTTAATTCCGATGCAATTTCTGTGTTTCGTGGTCAATAAAAAGGTCCAAGGGATACAGTAAATCTGAAGTGAAGCATCGGAATCTATAACTAGTGTCACAGAAAATGTTCAAAGCATAGACAGTATGAAGAGTCAGTCTTCTTGTACTTGAGTCGGCTTTGTGCGTTTTGTATTTAATTCCGATGCCATTTCTGTGATTCATCGTCAATAAGAATGTCCAAGGGAAGCATCGGAATCTATGACTAGTGTCACAGGAATCGTTCAAATCATAAACAGTAAGAAGAGTCAGTCTTCTTGCACTTATGTCAGCATTGTGCTCTTTCTATTTAATTCCGATGCAATTTCTGTGTTTCATCGTCAATACGAACGTCAGAGGGATACAGTAAACCTGAAGTGAAGCATCGGAATCTATAACTAGTGTCACAGGAATGGTTCAAAACATAGTCAGTAAGAAGAGTCAGTCTTCTTGTACTTAAGTTGGCATTGTGCCTTTTTATTGAATTCCAATGCAATTTCTGTGTTTCATCGTCAATAAGAAGGTCCAAGGGATACAGTAAACCTGAAGTGAGGCATCGGAATCTATAACTAGTGTCACGGGAATGGTTCAAAACATAGTCAGTAAGAGGAGACAGTTTTCTTGTACTTAAGTCGGCATTGTGCCTTTTGTATTTAATTCCGATGCAATTTTTGTGTTTCATCGTCAATAAGAAGGTCAGAGGGATATAGTAAACGTGAAGTGAAGCGTCGGAACCTATAACTAGTGTCACTGGAATGGCTCAAAACATAGACAGTAGGAAGAGTCAGTCTTCTTGTACTTATGTCGGCATTGTGCCTTTTCTATTTCATTCCGATGCCATTTCGGTGTTTCATCGTCAATAAGATGGTCAGAGAGATACAGTAAACCTGAAGTGAAGCATCGGAATCTATAACTAGTGTCACAGGAATGGTTCATAACATAGATAGTAGGAAGAGTCAGTCTTCATGTACTTAAGTCGGCATTGTGCCTTTTAATTGAATTCCGATGCAATTTCTTTGTTTCATCGTCAATAAGAAGGTCAGAGGGATACCGTAAACCTGAAGTGAAGCATCGGAATCTATAACTAGTGTCACAGGAATGGTTCAAATCATAGACAGTAAGATGAGTCAGTCTTCTTGTACTTCAGTCAGCATTGTGCCTTTTCTATTTAATTTCGATGCAATTTCTGTGTTTCATCGTCAATAAGAAGGTCAGAGGGATACAGTAAACCTGAAGTGTAGCATCGGAATCTATAACTAGTGTCACAGGAATGGTTCAAACCATAGACAATAGGAAAGGTCATTCATTTTTACTCAAGTCGGCAGTGTGCCTTTTCTATTTACTTCCGATGCAATTTCTGTGTTTCGTAGTCAATATGAAGGTCCAAGGGATACAGTAAACCTGAAGTGAAGCATCGGAATCTATAACTAGTGTCACAGGAATGGTTCAAATCATAGACTGTAAGATGAGTCAGTCTTCTTGTACTTCAGTCAGCATTGTGCCTTTTCTATTTAATTTCGATGCAATTTCTGTGTTTCATCGTCAATACGAAGGTCAGAGAGATACAGTAAACCTGAGGTGAAGCATCGGAATCTATAACTAGTGTCACAGGAATGGTTCAAACATAGACCGTAGGAAGAGTCAGTCTTCTTGTACTTTAGTCGGCATTGTGCCTCTTCTACTTAATTCCGATGCAACTTCTGTGTTTCGTCGACAGTAAGAAGGTCAGTGGCATACAGTAAACCTGAAGTGAAGCATCGGAATCTATAACTAGGGTCACAGGAAAGGTTCAAAACATAGACAGTAATAAGAGTCAGTCTTCTTGTACTTAAGTCGGCATTGTGCCTTTTGTATTAAATTCCTATGCAATTTCTGTGTTTCATCGTCAATAAGAGGGTCAGAGGGATACAGTAAACCTGAAGTGAAGCATCGGAATCTATAACCAGTGTCACAGGAATGGTTCAAAACATAGACAGTAGGAAGAGTCATTCTTCTTGTACACAAGTCGGCATTGTGACTTTCGTATTTAATTCCGATGCAATTTCTGTGTTTCATCGTCAATAAGAAGGTCAGAGGGATACAGTAAACCTGAAGTGAAGCATCGGAATCTTTAACTAGTGTCACAGGAATGGTTCAAAACATAGACAGTAGGAAGAGTCAGACTATTTGTACTTAAGTCGGCATTGTGCCTTTTGTATTTAATTCCGATGCAATTTGTCTGTTTCATCGTCAATAAGATGGTCCAAGGGATACAGTAAACCTGAAGTGAGGCATCGGAATCTATAACTAGTGTCACGGGAATGGTTCAAAACATAGTCAGTAAGAGGAGTCAGTCTTCTCTTACTTAAGTCGGCATTGTGCCTTTTGTATTTACTTCCGATGCAATTTCTGTGTTTCTTCGTCAATAAGAAGGTCCAAGGGATACAGTAAACCTGAAGTGAAGCATCGGAATCTATAACTAGTGTCACAGGAATGCTTCAAAACATAGACAGTAATAAGAGTCAGTCTTCTTGTACTTAAGTCAGCATTGTGCCTTTTGTATTTAATTCCGATGCAATTTCTGTGTTTCATCGTCAATAAGAAGGTCACAGGGATACAGTAAACCTGAAGTGAAGCATAGGAATCTATAACTAGTGTCACAGAATGGTTCGAAATATAGAGAGTCGGAAGAGTCAGTCTTCTTGTACTTAAGTCGGCATTGTGCCTTTTGTATTTAATTCCGATGCAATTTCTGTGTTTCGTAGTCAATAAGAAGGTCCAAGGGATACAGTAAACCAAAGTGAAGCATCGTAATCTATTACTAGTGTCACAGGAATGGTTCAAAACATAGACAGTAAGAAGAGTCGGTTTTCTTGTACTGAAGTCGGCATTGTGTTTTTTGAATCTAATTCAGATGCAATTTCTGTTTTCATCGTCAATAAGAAGGTCAGAGAGATACAGTAAACCTGAGGTGAAGCATCGGAATCTAAAACTAGTGTCACAGGAATTGTTCAAAACATAGACAGTAGGAAGAGTCAAACTTCTTGTACTTAAGTCGGCATTGTGCCTTTTCTATTTAATTCCGATGCAATTTGTGTGTTTCATCGTCAATACGAAGGTCAGAGGGATACAGTAAACCTGAAGTGAAGCATCGGAATCTATAACTAGTGTCACAGGAATGGTTCAAAACATAGTCAGTAAGAAGAGTCAGTCTTCTTGTACTTAAGTTGGCATTGTGCCTTTTTATTGAATTCCAATGCAATTTCTGTGTTTCATCGTCAATAAGAAGGCCAGAGGGATACAGTAAACCTGAAGTGAAGCATCGGAATCTATAACTAGTGTCACAGGAATGGTTCAAAACACATTCAGTAACAAAAGTCAGTCTTCTTGTACTTAAGTCGGCATTCTACCTTTTGTATTTAATTCCGACGCAATTTCTGTGTTTCATCGTCAATAAGAAAGTACAAGGGATACAGTACACCTGAAGTGAAGCATCGGAAACTATAACTAGTGTCACAGAAATGGTTCAAATCATAGACAGTAAGATGAGTCAGTCTTCTTGTACTTAAGGCAGCATTGTGCATTTTCTATTTAATTCGGATGCAATTTCTGTGTTTCATCGTCAATAAGAAGGTCAGAGGGATACAGTAAACCTGAAGTGAAGCATCGGAATCTATAACTAGTGTCACAGGAATGGTTCAAAACGTAGACAGTAGGAAGAGTCAGTCTTCCTGTACTTGAGTCGGCATTGTGCCCTTTGTATTTAATTCCGATGCAATTTCTGTGCTTCATCGTCAATAAGAAGGCCAGAGGGATACAGTAAACCTGAAGTGAAGCATCGGAATCTATAACTAGTGTCACAGGAATGGTTCAAAACATAGACAGTAGGAAGAGTCAGACTACTTGTACTTAAGTCGGCATTGTGCATTTTGTATTTAATTCCGATGCAATTTGTGTGTTTCATCGTCAATAAGAAGGTCCAAGGGTTACAGTAAACCTGAGGTGAGGCAACGGAATCTATAACTAGTGTCACGGGAATGGTTCAAAACATAGTCAGTAATAAGAGTCAGTCTTCTTGTACTTAAGTCGGCATTGTGCCTTTTCTATTTAATTCCGATGCAATAACTGTGTTCCATCGTCAATAAGAAGGTCAGAGGGACACAGTAAACCTGAAGTGAAGCATCGGAATCTATAACTAGTGTCACAGGAATGGTTCAAATTATAGACAGTAAGATGAGTCAGTCTTCTTGCACTTATGTCAGCATTGTGCTCTTTCTATTTAATTCCGATGCAATTTCTGTGTTTCATCGTCAATACGAACGTCAGAGCGATACAGTAAACCTGAAGTGAAGAATCGGAATCTATAACTAGTGTCACAGGAATGGTTCAAATCATAGGCAGTAGGAAGAGTCAGTCTTCTTGTACTTGTGTCGGCATTGTGCCTTTTGCATTTAATTCCGATGCAATTTCTGTGTTTCATCGTCAATAAGAAGGTCAGAGGTATACAGTAAACCTGAAGTGAAGCATCGGAATCTATAACTAGTGTCACAGGAATTGTTCAAAACATAGACTGTAAGATGAGTCAGTCTTCTTGTACTTGAGTCGGCATTGTGCCTTTTGTATGTAATTCCTATGCCATTTCTGTGTTTCATCGTCAATAAGAATGTCCAAGGGATACAGGAAACCTGAAGTGAAGCATAAGAAGCTATAACTAGTGTCACAGGATCAGTTCAAAACATAGACAGTAAGATGAATCAGTCTTCTTGTACTTAAGTCACCATTGTGCCTTTTGTATTTAATTCCGATTTAATTTCTGTGTTTCATCGTCAATAAGAAGGTCAGAGGGATACAGTAAACCTGAAGTGAAGCATCGGAATCTATAACTAGTGTCACAAGAATGGTTCAAAACATAGACAGTAGGAACAGTCAGACTACTTGTACTTAAGTCGGCATTGTGCCTTTTCTAATTAATTCCGATGCAATTTCTGTGTTTCATCTTAAATAGGAAGGTCAGAGGGGTACAGTAAACCTGAAGTCAAACATCGGAATCTATAACTAGTGTCACAGGAATGGTTCATATCATAGACAGTAAGATGAGTCAATCCTCTTGTACTTAAGTCAGCATTGTGCCTTTTCTATTTAATTCCGATGCAATTTCTGTGTTTCGTCGTCAATAAGAAGGTCAGAGGGATGCAGTACACCTGAAGTGAAGCATCGGAATCTATAACTAGTGTCACAGGAATGGTTAAAACATAGACAATGGGAAGGGTCGGTCCTCTTGTACTGAAGTCGGCATTGTGCTTTTTGTATCTAATTAAGATGCAATTTCTGTGTTTCATCGTCAATAAGAAGGTCAGAGGGATACAGTAAACCTGAGGTGAAGCATCGGAATCTATAACTAGTGTCACAGGAATGGTTCAAAACATAGAGAGTAGGAAGAGTCAGTCTTCTTGTACTTGAGTCGGCATTGTGCCTTTTGTATTTAATTCGGATGCAATTTCTGTGTTTCATCGTCAATAAGAAGGTCAGAGGGATACAGTAAACCTGAAGTGAAGCAACGGAATCTGTAACTAGGGTCACAGGAATGGTTCAAAACATAGACAGTAATAAGAGTCAGTCTTCTTGTACTTAAGTCGGCATTGTGCCTTTTGTATTTAATTCCTATGCAATTTCTGTGTTTCATCGTCAATAAGAGGGTCAGAGGGATACAGTAATCCTGAAGTGAAGCATCGGAATCTATAACCAGTGTCACAGGAATGGTTCAAATCATAGACAGTAGGAAGAGTCATTCTTCTTGTACACAAGTCGGCATTGTGACTTTCGTATTTAATTCCGATGCAATTTCTGAGTTTCATCGTCGATAAGAAGGTCAGAGGGTTACAGTAAACCTGAAGTGAAGCATCGGAATCTATAACTAGTGTCACAGGAATGGTTCAAATCATAGACAGTAGGAAGAGTCAGACTACTTGTACTTAAGTCGGCATAGTGCCTTTTGTATTTAATTCCGATGCAACTTGTCTGTTTCATCGTCAATAAGATGGTCCAAGGGATACAGTAAACCTGAAGTGAGGCATCGGAATCTATAACTAGTATCACGGGAATGGTTCAGAACATAGTCAGTAAGGGGAGTCAGTCTTCTTGTACTTAAGTCGGCATTGTGCCTTTTGTATTTAATTCCGATGCAATTTCTGTGTTTCTTCGTCAATAAGAAGGTCCAAGGGATACAGCAAACCTGAAGTGAAGCATCGGAATCTATAACTAGTGTCACAGGAATGCTTCAAAACATAGACAGTAATAAGAGTCAGTCTTCTTGTGCTTAAGTCGGCATTGTGCCTTTTGTATTTAATTCCGATGCAATTTCTGTGTTTCATCGTCAATAAGAAGGTCACAGGGATACAGTAAACCTGAAGTGAAGCATAGGAATCTATAACTAGTGTCACAGAATGGTTCGAAATATAGAGAGTAGGAAGAGTCAGTCTTCTTGTACTTAAGTCGGCATTGTGCCTTTTGTATTTAATTCCGATGTAATTTCTGTGTTTCGTAGTCAATAAGAAGGTCCAAGGGATACAGTAAACCAACGTGAAGCATCGGAATCTATTACTAGTGTCACAGGAATGGTTCAAAACATAGACAGTAAGAAGAGTCGGTTCTCTTGTACTGAAGTAGGCATTGTGCTTTTTGAATCTAATTCAGATGCAATTTCTGTTTTCATCGTCAATAAGAAGGTCAGAGAGATACAGTAAACCTGAGGTGAAGCATCGGAATCTAAAACTAGTGTCACAGGATTTGTTAAAAACATAGACTGTAGGAAGAGTCAGTCTTCTTGTACTTAAGTCGGCATTGTGCCGCTTCTACTTAATTCCGATGCAATTTCTGTGTTTCGTCGTCAATAAGAAGGTCAGAGGGATACAGTAAACCTGAAGTGAAGCATCGGAATGAATAACTAGGGTCACAGGAATGGTTCACAACATAGACAGTAACAAGAGTCAGTCTGCTTGTACTTAAGTCGGGATTGTGCCATTTGCATTTAATTCCTATGCAATTTCTGTGTTTCATCGTCAATAAGAAGGTCAGAGGGATACAGTTAACCTGAAGTGAAGCATGGGAATCTATAACCAAGGTTACAGGAGTGGTTCAAAACATAGACAGTAGGAAGAGTCAGTCTTCTTGTACTTAAGTCGGCATTGTGCCTTTTTTATTTAATTCCGATGCAATTTGTGTGTTTCATCGTCAATACGAAGGTCAGAGGGATACAGTAAACCTGAAGTGAAGCATCGGAATCTATAACTAGTGTCACAGGATAGGTTCAAATCATAGACAATAGAACGGGTCATTCTTCTTTTACTCAAGTCGGCATTGTGCCTTTTCTATTTAATTCCGATGCAATTTCTGTGTATCGTAGTCAATAAGAAGGCCCAAGGGATACAGTAAACCTGAAGTGAAGCATCGGAATCTATAACTAGAGTCACAGGAATGGTTCAAAACATAGTCAGTAAGAAGAGTCAGTCTTCTTGTACTTAAGTTGGCATTGTGCCTTTATATTGAATTCCAATGCAATTTCTGTGTTTCATCGTCAATAAGAAGGTCAGAGGGATACAGTAAACCGGAAGTGAAGCATCGGAATCTATAACTAGTGTCACAGGAATGGTTCAAAACACAGTCAGTAAGAAGAGTCAGTCTTCTTGTACTTAAGTCGGCATTGTACCTTTTGTATTTAATTCCGACGCAATTTCTGTGTTTCATCGTCAATAAGAAAGTACAAGGGATACAGTACACCTGAAGTGAAGCATCGGAAACTCTAACTAGTGTCACAGAAATGGTTCAAATCATAGACAGTAAGATGAGTCAGTGTTCTTGTACTTAAGTAAGCATTGTGCATTTTCTATTTAATTCGGATGCAATTTCTGTGTTTCATCGTCAATAAGAAGGTCAGAGGGATACAGTAAACCTGAAGTGAAGCATCGGGATCTATAACTAGTGTCACAGGAATGGTTCAAAACGTAGACAGTAGGATGAGTCAGTCTTCTTGTACTTGAGTCGGCATTGTGCCTTTTGTATTTAATTCCGATGCAATTTCTGTGCTTCATCGTCAATAAGAAGGCCAGAGGGATACAGTAAACCTAAAGTGAAGCATCGGAATCTATAACTAGTGTCACAGGAATGGTTCAAAACTTAGACAGTAAAAAGAGTCAGACTACTTGTACTTAAGTCGGCATTGTGCATTTTGTATTTAATTCCGATGCAATTTGTGTGTTTCATCTTCAATAAGAAGGTCCAAGGGTTACAGTAAACCTGAAGTGAGGCAACGGAATCTATAACTAGTGTCACGGGAATGGTTCAAAACATAGTCAGTAATAAGAATCAGTCTTCCTGTACTTAAGTCGGCATTGTGCCTTTTCTATTTAATTCCGATGCAATAACTGTGTTCCATCGTCAATAAGAAGGTCAGAGGGACACAGTAAACCTGAAGTGAAACATCGGAAGCTATAACTAGTGTCACAGGATCGGTTCAAAACATAGACAGTATGGACAGACAGTCTTCTTGTACTTAAGTCGGCATTGTGCCTTATCTATTTCATTCCGATGCAATTGTTGTGTTTCATCGTCAATAAGAAGGTCAGAGGGACACAGTAAATCTGAAGTGAAGCATCGGAATCTGTAACTAGTGTCACAGGAATGGTTCAAAGCATAGTCAGTAAGAAGAGTCAGTCTTCTTGTACTTAATACGGCATTCTGCCTTTTGTATTTAATTCCGATGCAATTTCTGTGTTTCATCGGCAATAAGAAGGTCAAAGGGATACAGTAAACCTGAAGTGAAGAGTCGCAATCTATAACTAGTGTCACAGGAACGGTTCAAAACATAGTCAGTAAGAAGAGTCAGTCTTCTTGTACTTAAGTCGGCATTGTGCCTTTTCTATTTAATTCCGATGCAATTTCTGTGTTTCATCGTCAATAAGAAGGTCAGAGGTATACAGTAAACCTGAAGTGAAGCATCGGAATCTATAACTAGTGTAACAGGAATGGTTCAAAACATAGACAGTAGGAAGAGTCAGTCTTCTTCTACTTAAGTCGGCATTGTGCATTTTCTATTTAATTCCGATGCAATTTCTGTGTTTCGTGGTCAGTAAAAAGGTCCAAGGGATACAGTAAATCTGAAGTGAAGCATCGGAATCTATAACTAGTGTCACAGAAAATGTTCAAAGCATAGACAGTATGAAGAGTCAGTCTTCTTGTACTTGAGTCGGCTTTGTGCGTTTTGTATTTAATTCCGATGTTATTTCTGTGATTCATCGTCAATAAGAATGTCCAAAGGATACAGTACACCTGAAGGGAAGCATCGGAGTCTATGACTAGTGTCACAGGAATGGTTCAAATCATCGACAGTAAGATGAGTCAATCTTCTTGTACTTCAGTCAGCATTGTGCCTTTTCTATTTAATTTCGATGCAATTTCTGTGTTTCATCGTCAATACGAACGTCAGAGGGATACAGTAAACCTGAAGTGAAGCATCGGAATCTATAACTAGTGTCACAGGAATGGTTCAAAACATAGTCAGTAAGAAGAGTCAGTCTTCTTGTACTTAAGTTGGCATTGTGCCTTTTTATTGAATTCCAATGCAATTTCTGTGTTTCATCGTCAATAAGAAGGTCCAAGGGATACAGTAAACCTGAAGTGAGGCATCGGAATCTATAACTAGTGTCACGGGAATGGTTCAAAACATAGTCAGTAAGAGGAGACAGTTTTCTTGTACTTAAGTCGGCATTGTGCCTTTTGTATTTAATTCCGATGCAATTTCTGTGTTTCATCGTCAATAAGCAGGTCAGAGGGATATAGTAAACGTGAAGTGAAGCGTCGGAACCTATAACTAGTGTCACAGGAATGGTTCAAAACATAGACAGTAGGAAGAGTCAGTCTTCTTGTACTTATGTCGGCATTGTGCCTTTTCTATTTCATTCCGATGCCATTTCGGTGTTTCATCGTCAATAAGATGGTCAGAGAGATACAGTAAACCTGAAGTGAAGCATCGGAATCTATAACTAGTGTCACAGGAATGGTTCATAACATAGATAGTAGGAAGAGTCAGTCTTCATGTACTTAAGTCGGCATTGTGCCTTTTAATTGAATTCCGATGCAATTTCTTTGTTTCATCGTCAATAAGAAGGTCAGAGGGATACCGTAAACCTGAACTGAAGCATCGGAATCTATAACTAGTGTCACTGGAATGGTTCAAATCATAGACAGTAAGATGAGTCAGTCTTCTTGTACTTCAGTCAGCATTGTGCCTTTTCTATTTAATTTCGATGCAATTTCTGTGTTTCATCGTCAATAAGAAGGTCAGAGGGATACGGTAAACCTGAAGTGTAGCATCGGAGTCTATAACTAGTGTCACAGGAATGGTTCAAACCATAGACAATAGGAAAGGTCATTCATTTTTACTCAAGTCGGCAGTGTGCCTTTTCTATTTACTTCCGATGCAATTTCTGTGTTTCGTAGTCAATATGAAGGTCCAAGGGATACAGTAAACCTGAAGTGAAGCATCGGAATCTATAACTAGTGTCACTGGAATGGTTCAAATCATAGACAGTAAGATGAGTCAGTCTTCTTGTACTTCAGTCAGCATTGTGCCTTTTCTATTTAATTTCGATGCAATTTCTGTGTTTCATCGTCAATACGAAGGTCAGAGAGATACAGTAAACCTGAGGTGAAGCATCGGAATCTATAACTAGTGTCACAGGAATGGTTCAAACATAGACCGTAGGAAGAGTCAGTCTTCTTGTACTTTAGTCGGCATTGTGCCTCTTCTACTTAATTCCGATGCAACTTCTGTGTTTCGTCGACAGTAAGAAGGTCAGTGGCATACAGTAAACCTGAAGTGAAGCATCGGAATCTATAACTAGGGTCACAGGAATGGTTCAAAACATAGACAGTAATAAGAGTCAGTCTTCTTGTACTTAAGTCGGCATTGTGCCTTTTGTATTTAATTCCTATGCAATTTCTGTGTTTCATCGTCAATAAGAGGGTCAGAGGGATACAGTAAACCTGAAGTGAAGCATCGGAATCTATAACCAGTGTCACAGGAATGGTTCAAAACATAGACAGTAGGAAGAGTCATTCTTCTTGTACACAAGTCGGCATTGTGACTTTCGTATTTAATTCCGATGCAATTTCTGTGTTTCATCGTCAATAAGAAGGTCAGAGGGATACAGTAAACCTGAAGTGAAGCATCGGAATCTTTAACTAGTGTCACAGGAATGCTTCAAAACATAGACAGTAGGAAGAGTCAGACTACTTGTACTTAAGTCGGCATTGTGCCTTTTGTATTTAATTCCGATGCAATTTGTCTGTTTCATCGTCAATAAGATGGTCCAAGGGATACAGTAAACCTGAAGTGAGGCATCGGAATCTATAACTAGTGTCACGGGAATGGTTCAAAACATAGTCAGTAAGAGGAGTCAGTCTTCTCTTACTGAAGTCGGCATTGTGCCTTTTGTATTTACTTCCGATGCAATTTCTGTGTTTCTTCGTCAATAAGAAGGTCCAAGGGATACAGTAAACCTGAAGTGAAGCATCGGAATCTATAACTAGTGTCACAGGAATGCTTCAAAACATAGACAGTAATAAGAGTCAGTCTTCTTCTACTTAAGTCAGCATTGTGCCTTTTGTATTTAATTCCGATGCAATTTCTGTGTTTCATCGTCAATAAGAAGGTCACAGGGATACAGTAAACCTGAAGTGAAGCATAGGAATCTATAACTAGTGTCACAGAATGGTTCGAAATATAGAGAGTCGGAAGAGTCAGTCTTCTTGTACTTAAGTCGGCATTGTGCCTTTTGTATTTAATTCCGATGCAATTTCTGTGTTTCGTAGTCAATAAGAAGGTCCAAGGGATACAGTAAACCAAAGTGAAGCATCGTAATCTATTACTAGTGTCACAGGAATGGTTCAAAACATAGACAGTAAGAAGAGTCGGTTTTCTTGTACTGAAGTCGGCATTGTGTTTTTTGAATCTAATTCAGATGCAATTTCTGTTTTCATCGTCAATAAGAAGGTCAGAGAGATACAGTAAACCTGAGGTGAAGCATCGGAATCTAAAACTAGTGTCACAGGAATTGTTCAAAACATAGACAGTAGGAAGAGTCAAACTTCTTGTACTTAAGTCGGCATTGTGCCTTTTCTATTTAATTCCGATGCAATTTGTGTGTTTCATCGTCAATACGAAGGTCAGAGGGATACAGTAAACCTGAAGTGAAGCATCGGAATCTATAACTAGTGTCACAGGAATGGTTCAAAACATAGTCAGTAAGAAGAGTCAGTCTTCTTGTACTTAAGTTGGCATTGTGCCTTTTTATTGAATTCCAATGCAATTTCTGTGTTTCATCGTCAATAAGAAGGCCAGAGGGATACAGTAAACCTGAAGTGAAGCATCGGAATCTATAACTAGTGTCACAGGAATGGTTCAAAACACATTCAGTAACAAAAGTCAGTCTTCTTGTACTTAAGTCGGCATTGTACCTTTTGTATTTAATTCCGACGCAATTTCTGTGTTTCATCGTCAATAAGAAAGTACAAGTGATACAGTACACCTGAAGTGAAGCATCGGAAACTATAACTAGTGTCACAGAAATGGTTCAAATCATAGACAGTAAGATGAGTCAGTCTTCTTGTACTTAAGGCAGCATTGTGCATTTTCTATTTAATTCGGATGCAATTTCTGTGTTTCATCGTCAATAAGAAGGTCAGAGGGATACAGTAAACCTGAAGTGAAGCATCGGAATCTATAACTAGTGTCACAGGAATGGTTCAAAGCATAGACAGTAGGAAGAGTCAGACTACTTGTACTTAAGTCGGCATTGTGCATTTTGTATTTAATTCCGATGCAATTTGTGTGTTTCATCGTCAATAAGAAGGTCCAAGGGTTACAGTAAACCTGAGGTGAGGCAACGGAATCTATAACTAGTGTCACGGGAATGGTTCAAAACATAGTCAGTAATAAGAGTCAGTCTTCTTGTACTTAAGTCGGCATTGTGCCTTTTCTATTTAATTCCGATGCAATAACTGTGTTCCATCGTCAATAAGAAGGTCAGAGGGACACAGTAAACCTGAAGTGAAGCATCGGAATCTATAACTAGTGTCACAGGAATGGTTCAAATCATAGACAGTAAGATGAGTCAGTCTTCTTGCACTTATGTCAGCATTGTGCTCTTTCTATTTAATTCCGATGCAATTTCTGTGTTTCATCGTCAATACGAACGTCAGAGCGATACAGTAAACCTGAAGTGAAGAATCGGAATCTATAACTAGTGTCACAGGAATGGTTCAAATCATAGGCAGTAGGAAGAGTCAGTCTTCTTGTACTTGTGTCGGCATTGTGCCTTTTGCATTTAATTCCGATGCAATTTCTGTGTTTCATCGTCAATAAGAAGGTCAGAGGTATACAGTAAACCTGAAGTGAAGCATCGGAATCTATAACTAGTGTCACAGGAATTGTTCAAAACATAGACTGTAAGATGAGTCAGTCTTCTTGTACTTAAGTCGGCATTGTGCCTTTTGTATGTAATTCCTATGCCATTTCTGTGTTTCATCGTCAATAAGAATGTCCAAGGGATACAGGAAACCTGAAGTGAAGCATAAGAAGCTATAACTAGTGTCACAGGATCAGTTCAAAACATAGACAGTAAGATGAATCAGTCTTCTTGTACTTAAGTCGCCATTGTGCCTTTTGTATTTAATTCCGATTTAATTTCTGTGTTTCATCGTCAATAAGAAGGTCAGAGGGATACAGTAAACCTGAAGTGAAGCATCGGAATCTATAACTAGTGTCACAAGAATGGTTCAAAACATAGACAGTAGGAACAGTCAGACTACTTGTACTTAAGTCGGCATTGTGCCTTTTCTAATTAATTCCGATGCAATTTCTGTGTTTCATCTTAAATAGGAAGGTCAGAGGGGTACAGTAAACCTGAAGTCAAACATCGGAATCTATAACTAGTGTCACAGGAATGGTTGAAAACATAGACAGTAAGAAGAGTCACTCTTTTTGTACTTATGTCGGCAATGTGCCTCTCTACTTAATTCCGATGCAATTTCTGTGTTTCGTCGTCAATAAGAAGGTCAGAGGGATGCAGTACACCTGAAGTGAAGCATCGGAATCTATAACTAGTGTCACAGAAAGGTTCAAAATATAGAGAGTAGGAAGAGTACTCTTCTTGTACTTAAGTCGGCATTGTGCCTGTTCTATTTAATTCCGATGCAATTTCTGTGTTTCGTAGTCAATAAGAAGGTCCAAGGGATACAGTACACCAAAGTGAAGCATCGGAATCTTTAACTAGTGTCACAGGAATAGTTCAAAACAAAGACAGTAAGAAGAGTCGGTCCTGTTGTACTGAAGTCAGCATTGTGCTTTTTGAATCTAATTCAGATGCAATTTCTGTGTTTAATCGTCAATAAGAAGGTCAGAGGGATACCGTAAACCTGAAGTGAAGCATCAGAATCTATAACTAGTGTCACAGGAATAGTTCAAATCATAGACAGTAAGATGAGTCAATCCTCTTGTACTTAAGTCAGCATTGTGCCTTTTCTATTTAATTTCGATGCAATTTCTGTGTTTCATCGTCAATAAGAAGGTCCAAGTGATACAGTAAACCTGAAGTGAAGCATCGGAATCTATAACTAGTTTCGCAAGAATGGTTCAAAACATAGACATTAGGAAGAGTCAGACTACTTGTACTTAAGTCGGCATTGTGCCTTTTCTAATTAATTCCGATGCAATTTCTGTGTTTCATCTTCAATAGGAAGGTCAGAGGGGTACAGTAAACCTGAAGTCAAACATCGGAATCTATAACTAGTGTCACAGGAATGGTTGAAAACATAGACAGTAAGAAGAGTCACTCTTCTTGTACTTATGTCGGCAATGTGCCTCTCTACTTAATTCCGATGCAATTTCTGTGTTTCGTCGTCAATAAGAAGGTCAGAGGGATGCAGTACACCTGAAGTGAAGCATCGGAATCTATAACTAGTGTCACAGAAGGGTTCAAAATATAGAGAGTAGGAAGAGTACTCTTCTTGTACTTAAGTCGGCATTGTGCCTTTTCTAATTAATTCCGATGCAATTTCT